>NW_027592031.1:7500-10000 GCF_964213995.1 Mustelus asterias
TCCCAGGACAGGTACAGCACGGGGTTAGATACAGAGTAAAGCTCCCTCTACACTGTCCCCATCAAACATTCCCAGGACAGGTACAGCACGGGGTTAGATACAGAGTAAAGCTCCCTCTACACTGTCCCCATCAAACACTCCCAGGACAGGTACAGCACGGGGTTAGATACAGAGTAAAGCTCCCTCTACACTGTCCCCATCAAACACTCCCAGGACAGGTACAGCACGGGGTTAGATACAGAGTAAAGCTCCCTCTACACTGTCCCCATCAAACACTCCCAGGACAGGGACAGCACGGGGTTAGATACAGAGTAAAGCTCCCTCTACACTGTCCCCATCAAACACTCCCAGGACAGGTACAGCACGGGGTTAGATACAGAGTAAAGCTCCCTCTACACTGTCCCCCCATCAAACACTCCCAGGACAGGTACAGCACGGGGTTAGATACAGAGTAAAGCTCCCTCTACACTGTCCCCATCAAACACTCCCAGGACAGGTACAGCACGGGGTTAGATACAGAGTAAAGCTCCCTCTACACTGTCCCCATCAAACACTCCCAGGACAGGGACAGCACGGGGTTAGATACAGAGTAAAGCTCCCTCTACACTGTCCCCATCAAACACTCCCAGGACAGGTACAGCACGGGGTTAGATACAGAGTAAAGCTCCCTCTACACTGTCCCCATCAAACACTCCCAGGACAGGTACAGCACGGGGTTAGATACAGAGTAAAGCTCCCTCTACACTGTCCCCATCAAACACTCCCAGGACAGGGACAGCACAGAGTTAGATACAGAGTAAAGCTCCCTCTACACTGTCCCCATCAAACACTCCCAGGACAGGTACAGCACGGGGTTAGATACAGAGTAAAGCTCCCTCTACACTGTCCCCATCAAACACTCCCAGGACAGGTACAGCACGGGGTTAGATACAGAGTAAAGCTCCCTCTACACTGTCCCCCATCAAACACTCCCAGAACAGGTACAGCACGGGGTTAGATACAGAGTAAAGCTCCCTCTACACTGTCCCCATCAAACACTCCCAGGACAGGTACAGCACAGGGTTAGATACAGAGTAAAGCTCCATCTACACTGTCCCCATCAAACACTCCCAGGACAGGTACAGCACGGGGTTAGATACAGAGTAAAGCTCCCTCTACACTGTCCCCCATCAAACACTCCCAGGACAGGTACAGCACGGGGTTAGATACAGAGTAAAGCTCCCTCTACACTGTCCCCCATCAACCACTCCCAGGACAGGTACAGCACAGGGTTAGATACAGAGTAAAGCTCCATCTACACTGTCCCCATCAAACACTCCCAGGACAGGTACAGCACGGGGTTAGATACAGAGTAAAGCTCCCTCTACACTGTCCCCCATCAACCACTCCCAGGACAGGTACAGCACAGGGTTAGATACAGAGTAAAGCTCCCTCTACACTGTCCCCATCAAACACTCCCAGGACAGGTACAGCACGGGGTTAGATACAGAGTAAAGCTCCCTCTACACTGTCCCCATCAAACACTCCCAGGACAGGTACAGCACGGGGTTAGATAGAGAGTAAAGCTCCCTCTACACTGTCCCCATCAAACACCCCCAGGACAGGTACAGCACGGGGTTAGATACAGAGTAAAGCTCCCTCTACACTGTCCCCATCAAACACTCCCAGGACAGGTACAGCACGGGGTTAGATAGAGAGTAAAGCTCCCTCTACACTGTCCCCATCAAACACTCCCAGGACAGGTACAGCACGGGGTTAGATACAGAGTAAAGATCCCTCTACACTGTCCCCATCAAACACTCCCAGGACAAGTACAGCACGGGGTTAGATACAGAGTAAAGATCCCTCTACACTGTCCCCATCAAACACTCCCAGGACAGGTACAGCACGGGGTTAGATACAGAGTAAAGCTCCCTCTACACTGTCCCCCATCAAACACTCCCAGGACAAGTACAGCACGGGGTTAGATACAGAGTAAAGATCCCTCTACACTGTCCCCATCAAACACTCCCAGGACAGGTACAGCACGGGGTTAGATACAGAGTAAAGCTCCCACTACACTGTCCCCCATCAAACACTCCCAGGACAGGTACAGCACGGGGTTAGATACAGAGTAAAGCTCCCTCTACACTGTCCCCATCAAACACTCCCAGGACAGGTTTGGACAATGTTCCCAGTTGGAGCCTCAGTTTCCCGACCAGTTGGGAATTTCCCAGAAAGCAGCTGACTGGGATTTCCCTGTGAGATATTCAGGAGGGAGGGATCTGATTGTCACCATATCCTTTATAAAGAGATGAGATTGGCTGAACCACACTCCCTCAGAGCAAACGCTGTCTCCGAATTGTGAGTATGTCTGTGTGGCTTTTGCTACCAAATAAACCTGTTGGACTTTAACCTGGTGTTGTTAAACATCTTACTGTGTTTACCCCAGTCCAACGCCGGCATCTCCACATCTGTCAGCTGGGGGCAGAGTGAAGAAGCCGGGCCGTGGGAAGTGTGT
>NW_027592031.1:15000-27500 GCF_964213995.1 Mustelus asterias
ATTTACTCATCAACCTCGTTACATTTTCCTCCAAATCATTTATATATATTACAAACAGCAAAGGTCCCAGCACTGATCCCTGAGGAACACCACTTGTCGCAGCCCTCCATTCAGAAACGCACCCTTCCACTGCTACCCTCTGTCTTCTTTGACCGAGCCAGTTTTGTATCCACCTTGCCAGCTCACCTCTGATCCCATGCGACTTCACCTTCTGCACCAGTCTGCCATGAGGGACCTTGTCAAAGGCCTTACTGAAGTCCATGTAGACAACATCCACTGCCCTACCCTCATCAATCATCTTCGTCACTTCCTCGAAAAACTCGATCAAGTTTGTGAGGCACGACCTCCCCTTCACAAAACCATGTTGCCTCTCACTAATACGTCCACTTGTTTCCAAGTGGGAGTAAATCCTGTCTCGAAGAATCCTCTCCAATAATTTCCCGACCACTGATGTAAGGCTCACCGGCCTGTAATTACCTCGATTATTCTTGCTCCCCTTCTTAAACAAAGGAACAACATTGGCTATTCTCCAATCCTCTGGGACCTCTCCTGTAGCCAGTGAGGATATAAAGATTTCTCCCAAGGCCCCAGCAATTTCCTCCCTTGCCTCTCTCAGTATTCTGGGGTATATCCCATCAGGCCCTGGGGACTTGTCTACCTTAATGTTTCTCAAGAACCCCAATACCTCCTCCTTTTTGATCTCAACATGCATCTCAAAAGGATGGGGTAAAAGATGCACAACCAGTGGGATCAGTTAAAACAGTAAGGAAATCTCGAGAGAAGTCGGGGTACAGAAGGAGAGTGCACAGCCTAGGCACGGGCTGGACAGTAGGATAGCACCCAATCTTATCAAAGACGTTACCTGTGTGGGTAAGGTTTACTCAGGTAGAACAGGGGGAGTAGCTAAAGAAGGTAAAATATTGAGAGATACGGGAGCTCGTCTCTCTCTCATGGTAAGTGGTGAAAATATTTGCCCTCTGGAATCTTGCCCGAGAGAGTGGTAATCTGTGGAATAAATGGAGAGAGAAGTAGTGTCCCCTGTGGAAGATCAGGCTGGAAAGTCCAATCCAGACTGGGGGAGTGATAGTGGGAGTGATGGGAAACCTGGCTATTCCAGGAATACAGTTTATCCTTGGAAACAATATAACTGGAGCACTGGTGGCAGTGATGCCCACTGTAGTGGAAAAGCCAAAAGAAAACCAGCAAACTGAGGAGTTTAAAGAAAAATAGCCTGGAGTTTTTCCGGACTGTGTGGTGACAAAATCCCACAGCCATGAGTTAAAACAGGAAGGGAGAACAAGAGAGAAAGATGAAGGAGCTGAGGTTCGGTTAGCTGACACTCTGTTTGATGAGAGGGTAAAGGAAGTACCGAGGCAGGTTGAGGATCAGGCAGAGGTGTTTCGTTCTGAAAGATTAATGGAGCTACAACAGAAAGATGAAGTGATAAAGGATTTATATCATAAAATACTCGGAAAAGGAATCAGAGCGTATTCCAGAATGCTATTAACTTAAGGATAACATCTTAAGGTGGAAATGGAGACCTTGGCAGGTTAATGCTAGTACAAGTAAGGTCGGATACTTCAAGGTGTTCTATGAAGCTCCCTGGATCTGTGAGGTTTTACGTTGAATTTGGCTAGGATGAGAATGGGAGATTTCACTCCAGGTCTGATCCAACTGACCCACGGGGAGCTCTTATCAAAAACAAAGTTTGATTCAGAATATTGTTGACATGTACAGTAAAACAATCAGCAAGAACTCTCAACAATTACACACAGGAAACACAGCAACCACGATAATGTGTACCTCTTGAGGAAATATCTCTAGTGTGTTCCAACCAAAGCCCACATCCAATCCACAAAACCCTCCAAATAAACACAATACAGCATCGGTTAATGTCCACTGGATACAGGAATCCCGCCTCCTGGGTACAGGAATCCCGCCTCCTGGGTACAGGAATCCCGCCTCCTGGATACAGGAATCCCGCCTCCTGGATACAGGAATCCCGCCTCCTGGATACAGGAATCCCGCCTCCTGGATACAGGAATCCCGCCTCCTGGATACAGGAATCCCGCCTCCTGGATACAGGAATCCCGCCTCCTGGATACAGGAATCCCGCCTCCTGGGTACAGGAATCCCGCCTCCTGGATACAGGAATCCCGCCTCCTGAATACAGGAATCCCGCCTCCTGGGTACAGGAATACCGCCTCCTGGGTACAGGAATCCCGCCTCCTGGATACAGGAATCCCGCCTCCTGGATACAGGAATCCCGCCTCCTGGGTACAGGAATCCCGCCTCCTGGGTACAGGAATCCCGCCTCCTGGGTACAGGAATCCCGCCTCCTGGGTACAGGAATCCCGCCTCCTGGGTACAGGAATCCCGCCTCCTGGGTACAGGAATCCCACCTCCTGGATACAGGAATCCCGCCTCCTGGGTACAGGAATCCCGCCTCCTGGGTACAGGAATCCCGCCTCCTGGGTACAGGAATCCCGCCTCCTGGGCACAGGAATCCCGCCTCCTGGGTACAGGAATCCCGCCTCCTGGATACAGGAATCCCGCCTCCTGGGTACAGGAATCCCGCCTCCTGGATACAGGAATCCCGCCTCCTGGATACAGGAATCCCACCTCCTGGATACAGGAATCCCGCCTCCTGGGTATAGGAATCCCACCTCCTGGATACAGGAATCCCGCCTCCTGGATACAGGAATCCCGCCTCCTGGGTACAGGAATCCCGCCTCCTGGGTACAGGAATCCCGCCTCCTGGGTACAGGAATCCCGCCTCCTGGATACAGGAATCCCGCCTCCTGGGTACAGGAATCCCGCCTCCTGGGTACAGGAATCCCGCCTCCTGGGTACAGGAATCCCGCCTCCTGGGTACAGGAATCCCGCCTCCTGGGTACAGGAATCCCGCCTCCTGGGTACAGGAATCCCGCCTCCTGGGTACAGGAATCCCACCTCCTGGATACAGGAATCCCGCCTCCTGGGTACAGGAATCCCGCCTCCTGGGTACAGGAATCCCGCCTCCTGGGTACAGGAATCCCGCCTCCTGGGCACAGGAATCCCGCCTCCTGGGTACAGGAATCCCGCCTCCTGGATACAGGAATCCCGCCTCCTGGGTACAGGAATCCCGCCTCCTGGATACAGGAATCCCGCCTCCTGGATACAGGAATCCCACCTCCTGGATACAGGAATCCCGCCTCCTGGGTACAGGAATCCCACCTCCTGGATACAGGAATCCCGCCTCCTGGATACAGGAATCCCGCCTCCTGGGTACAGGAATCCCGCCTCCTGGGTACAGGAATCCCGCCTCCTGGGTACAGGAATCCCGCCTCCTGGATACAGGAATCCCGCCTCCTGGGTACAGGAATCCCGCCTCCTGGGTACAGGAATCCCACCTCCTGGGTTGAGTGCTGAAAATCCCTTGTGAGGAAACTCAGGCGAGGTTGTAATCGAACCTGTTTCCCAAAACACAGCTCTTCTTCAATCGTTGAATATTTCTTCTGGAGATCATTCAATTTTTTGGAAAAATACCCAATAGGCCGCTCTATTCCTTCGTTGTCTTCTTGCAAGAGCACGGCACCCACGCCCACATCACTCGCATCGATAGCCGCCTTGAATGGTTTTGTGCAATTCAGTGGAGCCAACACAGGAGCAGTGGTTAACACGGCCTTCATGCCATCAAACGCCGGTTGACACTCCACCATCCACTGAAATTAGCTACGCTTCTTCAGCAAATCAGTCAGTGGAGAAACGGCACTGCTAACATTCAGTACAAATTGACGGTAAAAACCACCCAGGCCCAAAATCCTCATTATTTCCCTTTGTGTCGATGGTATTGGGAACTCCCCAATAACTTTTGTGTTAACATCCTGTGGGGCCATCTGGCCATGTCCAATGGGATGGCCGAGGAACATGACTTGGGCTTTTCCAAACTCACTCTTAGCCAGCTTTCCCACAAAACCCGCCTCCTGAAGTCAATCGAGTAATTCCACCTGAATCTTCAAGTGATCTTTCCATGTCTGACTAAAACTCACCAGATTGTCTCTGTACACCACACAACTGGCTAATCCTGAAATGACTTTGTTAGTTCACCGTTGAAATGTGGCTGGGGTGTTTTTCACTCCAAATGGCACAACTTTAAACTCTTATAAACCATTTGGTGTCACAAAAGCTGAAATCTCCTTCGTCCTTTTGGATTAAGATACCTGCCAGTAACCTTTGAGTAAATCCAGTTTGGAGATAAAGCTTGATTATCCAACCTTCTCAATTCAGTTCTCCAGCCGGGGAATGGGATAAGAGTCTGTTTTTGTAACTGCAGTAACCTCCACCCTGGAAGCTCTGGATGAACCTGTATCTGGGGTCACCATTGCAGATGTCAGAGCAGCTTTCTCCAAGGTCAACCCACGGAAAGCGAGTGGCCCGGATGGGGTACCCGGACGGGCACTCAGATCCTGCGCACATCAGCTGGCGGGGGTATTCCCAGACATCTTCAACCTCTCCTTACACTGACCTGAGGTCCCTCTCTGCTTCAAGAAGACGACCATCATCCCGGTCCCTAAGAAAAGCCAAGCAGCCTTAATGACTATCGGCCGGGGCTCTGACACCCATCATTATGAAATGCTTCGAAAGGTTAGTCACGGCACGAATCAATTCCAGCCTCCCGGACTGCCTGGATCCACTACAGTTTGCCTCCCACCATAACAGGTCCACAGCAGATGCCATCTCCCTGGCCCTGCACTCAACCCTGGAACACCTAGATAACAAGGACACCTGTGTCAGATTCCTATTTATTGACGACAACTCAACCTTCAACACCATTATTCCCACAAAACCCATCTCCAAACTCCGTGGCCTGGGCCTCGGCTCCTCCCTCTGCGACTGGATCCTGAACTTCCCAACTCACAGACCACAATCAGTAAGGATAGGCAACAACACCTCCTCCACGATCATCCTCAACACCAATGCCCCACAAGGCTGTGTGGTGAACCATCGTTGGTTCCCACCAGGAGTGCTGAGCCAGGGTCTGGCCAGTACTATGAGTCTGTATATATGTTACTGTTGGGGTTAGGGTTGGGCTGTTCTACATGTTACTGTTGGGGTTAGCGTTGGGCTGTTCTACATGTTACTGTTGGGGTTAGGGTTGGGCTGTTCTACATGTTACTGTTGGGGTTAGGGTTGGGCTGTTCTACATGTTACTGTTGGGGTTAGGGTTGGGCTGTTCTACATGTTACTGTTGGGGTTAGGGTTGGGCTGTTCTACATGTTACTGTTGGGGTTAGGGTTGGGCTGTTCTACATGTTACTGTTGGGGTTAGGGTTGGGCTGTTCTACCTGTAATATAGTTATTATGGTACATCCCAGTCGGGCTCCGCCTCCTGGGAGAGGTATAAAGGTCACTGCTCTGTCTGGGACCCCTCAGTCTGGGATCGTGTATTATATATGGTAGCTCTATTGTAGTCGTCAATAAAAGCCTTTATTTCCTCGAGTATCTCGAGCCTCGTGAGTTATATCGCGCATCAGACTGTGTTCTCAGCCCCCTACTATACTCCTTGTACACCTATGACTGTGCGGCCAAATTCCCCTCCAATTCGATTTTCAAGTTTGCTGACGACACCACCGTAGTGGGTCGGATCTCAAACAATGACGAGACAGAGTACAGGAATGAGATAGAGAATCTGGTGAACTGGTGCAGCAACAATAATCTCTCCCTCAATGTCAACAAAACGAAGGAGATTGTCATTGACTCCAGGAAGCGTAAAGGAGAACATGCCCCAGTCTACATCAACAGGGACGAAGCAGAAAGGGTCGAGGGCTTTAAGTTTTTAGGTGTCCAGATCACCAACAACCTGTCCTGGTCCCCCCCATGCTGACACTGTAGTTAAGAAAGCCCCACCAACGCCTCTACTTTCTCAGGAGGCTAAGGAAATTTGGCATGTCAGCTACGACTCTCACCAACTTTTACAGATGCACCATAGAAAGCATTCTTTCTGGTTGTATCATAGCTTGGTCTGGGCTCCTGCTCTGCCCAAGACCGCAAGGAACTACAGAATGTAACCCAATCCATCATGCAAACCAGCCTCCAATCCATTGACTCTGTCTACACTTCCCATTGCCTCGGCAAAGCAGCCAGCATAATTAAGGACTCCATAAACCTTGAACATTCTCTCTTTCACCTTCTTCCTTCGAGAAAAGATACCAAAGTCTGAGGTTACGTACCAACCAACTCAAGAACAGCTTCATCCCTGCTGCTGTCAGACTTTTGAATGGACCTACCTTGCATTAAGTTGATCTTTCTCTACACCCTAGCTATGACTGTAACACTACATTCTGCACTCTCTCCTTTCCTTCTCTATGAACTGTATGCTTTGTCTGTATAGTGCACAAGAAACAATACTTTTCACTGTATGTTAACACATGGGACAGTAATAAATCAAACTTTCTTATAGTCCACACACAATCGTTGGGTACCATATCGTTTTGGTAGCATCACTATGTGTGAGCTCCACTTGCTGCAACTCACATCAATTATGTCATTCTTAAGCATACCTGCGATCTCCCTTTGAACTTGTGCCAATTTTAGAGGGTTAACTCAATAAGGATGTTGTTGAATTGGAACAGCATTTCCCACATCTACATCATGCATAGAAAGCATGACCCGGCTCGGGTCACTGTCTGTGTGGAGTTTGCACATTCTCCTCGTGTCTGCGTGGGTTTCCTCCGGGTGCTCCGGTTTCCTCCCACAGTCCAAAGACGTGCGGGTTAGGTTGATTGGCCATGCTAAAATTGCCCCTTAGTGTTCTGAGATGTGTAGGTTCGAGGGATTAGTGGGTAAAATATGTAGGGATGGGGGTAGGGCCTGGGTGGGATTGTGGTCGGTGCAGACTCGATGGGCTGAATGGCCTCTTTCTGCACTGTAGGGTTTCTATGATTTCTATGCTTTCATAGCCATTCTAATACCTTCCAACTTATTCTCACATACTTGTCCATGTGATCGTAATAACTCTTTCAGGTCAGATCGGTTTTCCTCTGGAAGGTAACTCAATATTCATCCCAATTTTTAATAATGTCCTCATTATCCAATGTAATTTGAGGAATATCTAATTCAGAGTCACCTGGATTCAGTTCTTCTCTCTGAGTTGTAACATCCAAAACTTCCTCCTTCTGTTCTCCTTCCCGATCAGAATACCTTTGAAGCATATTCACTCTGTGAGTTTTCCTTCTATCTGGCATTCTGATCAATTCATTCACCTCACTCAATTTCCCTTCAGTTTGATAAGGCTCACTAAACCTTGCTTTTAAATGTTCACCTGCCACTGGTAACAGTGCTAAAACTTTATTTCCACGAGCACAACGAGGAATTTTTGATTTCTTATCCGCTTCCTGTTTGATCACACGCTGTGCTATTGTTCAATGTTGTCCGGCCAATTCACCTGCGGCATTTAACCTTTCCATCACATTTGACACATGGGATGGAATTTTAACCTTCTTCACTGTCCACTTTGCCACCAATCTTGGTGTCATCTGCAAACTTACTAACCATGCCCCCTATATTCTCATCCAAATCATTAATATAAATGACAAATAACAGTGGGCCCAGCACTGATCCCTGAGGCACACCGCTGGTCACAGGCCTCCAGTTTGAAAAACAACCCTCTACAACCACCCTCTGGCTTCTGTCAAGAAGCCAATTTTGTATCCATTTAGCTACCTCACCCTGGATCCTGTGAGATTTAACTTTATGCAACAACCTACCATGCGGTACCTTGTCAAAGGCCTTGCTAAAGTCCATGTAGACAACATCAACTGCACTGCCCTCATCGACCTTCTTGGTTACCCCTTCAAAAATTTGTGAGTCATGATTTTCCACTCACAAAGCCATGCTGACTGTCCCTAATCAGTCCTTGCGTCTCTAAATGCCTGTAGATCCTGTCTCTCAAAATACCTTCCAACAACTTACCCACCACAGATGTCACTGCCCTGTAGTTCCCAGGCTTTTCCCTGCAGCCCTTTTTAAACAAAGGCACAACATTTGCCACTCTCCAATCTTCAGGCACCTCACCTGAGACTATCGATGATTCAAATACCTCTGCTCGGGGACCCACAATTTCCTCCCTAGCCTCCCACAATGCCCTGGGATACACCTCATCAGGTCCCGGGGATTTATCTACCTTGATGTGGTTTAAGACTTCCAGCACCTCTCTCTCTGTAATATGTACACTCCTCAAGACATCACTTATTTATGTCCCCAAGTTCCCTAACATCCATGCTTCTCTCAACAGTAAATACTGATGAGAAATATTCATTTAAGATCTCACCCATCTCTTGTGGATCCGCACATAGATGACCTTGTTGATCCTTAAGAGGCCCGACTCTCTCCCTTGTTACTCTTTTGTCCTTTATGTATTTGTAGAAGCTCTTTGGATTCTCCTTTGCCTTATCTGCCAAAACAATCTCGTGTACCCTTTTTGCCCTCCTGATTTCTCTCTTAACTCTATTCCTACACCCCCTATACTCTTCAAGGGATCCACTTGATCCCAGCTGCCTATGCATGTCATGTGCCTCCTTCTTCTTCTTGACCAGGGCCTCAATATCCCGAGTCATCCAGGGTTCCCTACTTCTGCCAGCCTTGCCCTTCACTCCAAGAGGAATGTGTTTACCCTGAACGCTGGTTAACACACTTTTGAAAGCCTCCCACTTACCAGACATCCCTTTGCCTTCCCACAGACTCCCCCAATTAACTTTTGAAAGTTCCTGCCTGATACCTTCAAAATTGGCCTTGTCCCAATTTAGAATTTTAACTTTTCTGCCAGGCCTATCATTCTCCATAGCTATCTTAAAACTAATAGAATTATGGTCACTGGTACCAAACTGATCCCTCACTAACACTTCTGTCACCTGCCCTTCCTTATTTCCCAAGAGGAGGTCAAGTTTTGCCCCCTCTCTAGTCGGGCCATCCACATACTGAATGAGAAATTTCTCCTGAATACACTCAACAAATTTCTCTCCATCCAACCCTCTAATACTATGGCTGTCCCAGTCAATGTCGGGAAAGTTAAAATCCCTGACTGTTACCACCCTATTTTTCTTGGAGCTATCTGTAATCTCCTTACATATTTGCTCCTCAATTTCCTGCTGACTATTTGGGGGCCTGTAGTACAACCCTATCATTTCCCCCTTCTTATTTCTCACTTGTACCCATATAGACTCAGTGGCCGAACCCTCGGATATATCCCCTCTCAGTACGGCCGCGATGCTTTCCCTAATCAAAAGTACAACTCCCCCTCCTCTCTAACCTCCTGTTCTATCTTTCCTACAGCATCTGTACCCTGGAACATTGAGCTGCCAGTCCTGTCCCTCCCTTAGCCATGTTTCAGTCATTGCTATAATATCCCAGTCCCATGTACCCATCCATGCCCTGAAATAATCTGCCTTGCCCGTCAGGCCTCTTACTTTGAAATAAATGCAGTTTAATCTGGACTTCCCTTGCTCTCTGTCTTGCTTCTATCTGACCTGTCTGGTACTAGGATTACTGACACTGCCTTTACTAATCAATGTGCTCTCTTTAACTTCCATGCTGTCCTCACACTGCTCTTCTGTCTCCCGACTGCTTTGGGTCCCATCCCCCTGCCAAACTAGTTTAAACCCTCCCGAGTGGCTCGAGCAAATCGCCCCACCAGGATGTTAGTCCCCCTCCAGTTCAGGTGTAACCTGTCCCTCTTGAACAGGTCACCACTTCCCCAGAAGAGATCCCAATGATCCACAAATCTAAATCCCTGCCCCCTGCACCAGCTCTCAAGCCAGGCATTCATCGGCCTAATTCCTACTCTCACTCGCATGAGACACCGGCAGTAGTCCTGAAATTACTCCCTTCGAGGTCCTGCACTTTAGCCTTCTGCCTAATTCTCTACATTCACACTTCAGGACCTCATCCCTTTTCCTACCTATGTCGTCGGTACCAATATGTACAACGACCTCTGGCTGCTCACCCTCCCCCTTAGGAAAGTCCTGCAATCGCTCAGAGACGTCCTTGACCCTGGCACCAGGGAGGCAACACACCATCCTGGAGTCTCGATCGCGGCCACAGAAACGCCTGTCCGTGCCTCTAACTAGCGAGTCCCCTATTACTACTGCTCGCTTGCTCTTTGCCCGACCCTGTCCCACAGCTGAACCAGCTGTGATGTCACAGGCCTGGCTGCTGCTGGTATCTCCCCCTGACAGGCTGTCCCCCTCAACAGTATCCAAAACGATAGACCTGTTTGAAAGGGGAATAGACACAGGAGACTCCTGCACCACCTGCCTGGGGGAGTCCAGAACTCGGGGTCATAGTTTGGGGATAAGGGGTAAACCTTTTAGAACTGAGGTGAGGAGAAATTTCTTCACCCAGAGGGTGGTGAATGTGTGGAATTCACTCCCACAGGAAGTAGTTGAAGCCAAAACGTTGTGAGATTTCAGGAAGAAATTAGATTTCGCTCTTGGGGCGAAAGGGATCGAGGGATACGGGGGGAAGGGGGAATCAGGATATTGAATTTGATGATCAGCCATGATCATAATGAATGGGGGAACAGGCTGGAAGGGCCGAATGGCCTCCTCCTGCTTGTAGTTTCTGTGTTTCTATTTCTGGGTGGAGGGAGGGTTTATCCAATGGTTCAGATTTCAGTTTTGAATTGAAAAACAGTCTCCAATCCCTGCTCTCCAGTGGTTTCCATGGTTTTCTGGCTGAGTTTCTGATCCTCATTTCCCCGCTGTTACTTCTGTTTGATGTGAAACCAGTTCTTACTGGGTCAGAGGGTCAGAGTGGGCTTGCTGCAGTGTACAGCAGAATGTACAAATGGAGGGTGATTCATTTAGATTTCTCATCGTCTAGACACAATACAGACACAGACAGAGCAGACCAGGGACAAGTAACATTCCCAGGAACTGAACTGGGAAACAGAAGAGAAAATGCTGGAAAATCTCAGCGGGTCTGGCAGCGTCTGTGAGGGGAGAAATGAGCTGACGTTTCGAGTCCACACGACCCCATGTCAAATCCACCCAGCTTTGGCCCAGCTTTGACAAAGGGTCGTGTGGACTCGAAACATCAGCTCATTTCACCCCTCACTGAAGCTGCCAGACCCGCTGAGATTTTCCAGCATTTTCTCTTTTGGTTTCAGATTCCAGCATCCGCAGTAATTTGCTTTTATCAGAAATGGGGAATTCTGAATGTGAGAGACTCAGAGAGAGAGAGAGAGAGAGACAGAGAGAGAGAGAGAGACAGACACAGAGAGAGAGACAGAGAGAGGGAGGGACAGAGAGAGAGAGACAGAGAGAGAGAGAGACAGGGAGAGGGACAGAGAGAGAGAGACAGAGAAAGAGACAGGCACAGAGAGAGAGACAGACACAGAGAGAGAGAAAGAGACAGACAGAGAGAGAGAGAGACAGACAGACAGACAGTGAGAGAGAGAGACATAGACAGACAGAGAGAGAGAGAGAGACAGACAGAGAGACAGAGACAGACAGAGATAGGGACAGACAGAAAGCGATAGAGAGAGAGACAGAGAGAGAGACAGAGAGAGAGAGAGACAGAGAGAGAGAGAGAGAGAGAGGCAGGGAGAGAGACAGTGAGAGAGAGAGACAGAGAGAGAGAGAGGGACAAAGAGAGAGAGAGAGACAGAAAGAGAAGAAGGGGCCAGGGTGAGAGAGAGTTTAAGATCAATAGCAAAGTGTCTGCAGGTCGGACCGGTTACAGCAGAGTCAGGGACATCGGAGAATTCTGGATCCACCACCATTGGACAAGAGCAGACATCTCGGAGTATTGGAGGAAGTTGCAGAGATAGAGAGAGAGGGAGATAGAGAAAGAATGTCCCCATCAAACACTCCCAGGACAGGTACAGCACGGGGTTAGATACAGAGTAAAGCTCCCTCTACACTGTCCCCATCAAACACTCCCAGGACAGGTACAGCACAGGGTTAGATACAGAGTAAAGCTCCCTCTACACTGTCCCCATCAAACACTCCCAGGACAGGGACAGCACGGGGTTAGATACAGAGTAAAGCTCCCTCTACACTGTCCCCATCAAACACTGCCAGGACAGGTACAGCACGGGGTTAGATACAGAGTAAAGCTCCCTCTACACTGTCCCCATCAAACACTCCCAGGACAGGTACAGCACGGGGTTAGATACAGAGTAAAGCTCCCTCGACACTGTCCCCATCAAACACTCCTCGGACAGGTACAGCACGGGGTTAGATACAGAGTAAAGCTCCCTCTACACTGTCCCCCATCAAACACTCCCAGGACAGGTACAGCACGGGGTTAGATACAGAGTAAAGCTCTCTCTACACTGTCCCCATCAAACACTCCCAGGACAGGGACAGCACGGGGTTAGATACAGAGTAAAGCTCCCTCTACACTGTACCCATCAAACACTCCCAGGACAGGTACAGCACGGGGTTAGATACAGAGTAAAGCTCCCTCTACACTGTCCCCATCAAACACTCGCAGGACAGGTATAGCACGGGGTTAGAT
>NW_027592031.1:32500-57500 GCF_964213995.1 Mustelus asterias
CAGAAGGGGAGGGGTAGGCAGGGGGAAAGATCAAAGGGTACAGGGTGATGCTCTGCTTCTGTCGTGTTTTAGGTGGTTGGGGGGGTGAGGTGGTTGGGGGGGTGAGGTGGTTGGGGGGGTGAGGTGGTGGGGGGGGTGAGGTGGTTGGGGGGGTGAGGTGGTTGGGGGGGTGAGGTGGTTGGGGGGGTGAGGTGGGTGGGGGGGTGAGGTGGTTGGGGGGGTGAGGTGGTTGGGGGAGTGAGGTGGTTGGGGGGGTGAGGTGGTTGCGGGGGTGAGGTGGTTGGGGGGGTGAGGTGGTTGGGGGGGTGAGGTGGTTGCGGGGGTGAGGTGGTTGCGGGGGTGAGGTGGTTGGGGGGGTGAGGTGGTTGGGGGGGTGAGGTGGTTGGGGGGGTGAGGTGGTTGGGGGGGTGAGGTGGTCGGGGGGGTGAGGTGGTTGGGGGGGTGAGGTGGTTGGGGGAGTGAGGTGGTTGGGGGGGTGAGGTGGTTGGGGGGGTGAGGTGGTTGGGGGGGTGAGGTGGTTGGGGGGGTGAGGTGGTTGGGGGGGGTGAGGTGGTTGGGGGGGTGAGGTGGTTGGGGGGGTGAGGTGGTTGGGGGGGGTGAGGTGGTTGGGGGGGTGAGGTGGTTGGGGGGGTGAGGTGGTTGGGGGAGTGAGGTGGTTGGGGGGGTGAGGTGGTTGGGGGGGTGAGGTGGTTGGGGGGGTGAGGTGGTTGGGGGGGTGAGGTGGTTGGGGGGGTGAGGTGGTTGGGGGGGTGAGGTGGTTGGGGGGGGTGAGGTGGTTGGGGGGTGAGGTGGTTGGGGGGGTGAGGTGGTTGGGGGGGGTGAGGTGGTTGGGGGGGTGAGGTGGTTGGGGGGGTGAGGTGGTTGGGGGGGTGAGGTGGTGGGGGGGTGAGGTGGTTGGGGGGGTGAGGTGGTTGGGGGGTGAGGTGGTTGGGGGGGTGAGGTGGTTGGGGGGGGGAGGTGGTTGTTGGGGGGTGAGGTGGTTGGGGGGTGAGGTGGTTGGGGGGGTGAGGTGGTTGGGGGGGTGAGGTGGTTGGGGGGGTGAGGTGGTTGGGGGGGGAGGTGGTTGGGGGGTTGAGGTGTTGGGGGGGTGAGGTGGTTGTTGGGGGGTGTGTTCTGAGGAGGGGGCTGCTAGGTTGGGGGTTAATGTGTTTCCGGGAGCTGGGATGGATCTCCATGCGGTGTGTGTGTGTGTTGGAGAGTTGTTGTGTTTGGGCGTTTCCTGCTCGGGAGGTTTTGTGTCTGTTGCTGAGTCAGATTCTGTTTTTTCAGGGGGGTGGTGTTGAGGGGTAGGTTTTGTTAGTGGGTGGGCTACTGAGGGGGTAGTGGGGGGGCTACTGAGGGGGTAGTGGGTGGGCTACTCAGGGGGTAGTGGGGGTGGGCTACTGAGGGGGTAGTGGGGGTGGGTTACTGAGGGGGTAGTGGGGGTGGGTTACTGAGGGGGTAGTGGGTGGGTTACTGAGGGGGTAGTGGGTGGGCTACTCAGGGGGTAGTGGGGGTGGGCTACTGAGGGGGTAGTGGGGGTGGGTTACTGAGGGGGTAGTGGGTGGGTTACTGAGGGGGTAGTGGGTGGGCTACTGAGGGGGTAGTGGGGGTGGGCTACTCAGGGGGTAGTGGGGGTGGGCTACTGAGGGGGTAGTGGGGGTGGGTTACTGAGGGGGTAGTGGGGGTGGGCTACTCAGGGGGTAGTGGGGGTGGGCTACTGAGGGGGTAGTGGGGGTGGGTTACTGAGGGGGTAGTGGGTGGGTTACTGAGGGGGTAGTGGGTGGGCTACTGAGGGGGTAGTGGGGGTGGGTTACTGAGGGGGTAGTGGGTGGGTTACTGAGGGGGTAGTGGGGGTGGGTTACTGAGGGGGTAGTGGGGGTGGGTTACTGAGGGGGTAGTGGGGGGGCTACTGAGGGGGTAGTGGGGGTGGGCTACTGAGGGGGTAGTGGGGGTGGGCTACTGAGGGGGTAGTGGGGGTGGGTTACTGAGGGGGTAGTGGGTGTGGGTTACTGAGGGGGTAGTGGGGGGGCTACTGAGGGGATAGTGGGGGGGCTACTGAGGGGGTAGTGGGGGTGGGCTACTGAGGGGGTAGTGGGGGTGGGCTACTGAGGGGTAGTGGGGGTGGGTTACTGAGGGGGTAGTGGGGGGGCTACTGAGGGGATAGTGGGTGGGTTACTGAGGGGGTAGTGGGGGGGCTACTGAGGGGGTAGTGGGTGGGCTACTGAGGGGGTAGTGGGGGGGCTACTGAGGGGGTAGTGGGTGGGCTACTGAGGGGGTAGTGGGGGGGCTACTGAGGGGGTAGTGGGTGGGCTACTGAGGGGGTAGTGGGGGTTGGCTACTGAGGGGGTAGTGGGTGGGCTACTGAGGGGATAGTGGGTGGGCTACTGAAGGGGTAGTGGGTGGGCTACTGAGGGGGTAGTGGGGGTGGGCTACTGAGGGGGTAGTGGGGGTGGGCTACTGAGGGGGTGGTGGGTGGGCTACTGAGTGGGTAGTGGGGGTGGGCTACTGAGGGGGTAGTGGGGGTGGGTTACTGAGGGGGTAGTGGGGGGGCTACTGAGGGGATAGTGGGTGGGTTACTGAGGGGGTAGTGGGGGTGGGCTACTGAGGGGGTAGTGGGGGTGGGCTACTGAGGGGGTAGTGGGGGTGGGCTACTGAGGGGGTAGTGGGGGTGGGCTCCTGGGGGGGTCGTGGACGTGGGCTACTGAGGGGGTAGTGGGTGGGCTACTGAGGGGGTAGTGGGTGGGCTACTGAGGGGGTAGTGGGTGGGCTACTGAGGGGGTAGTGGGGGTGGGCTACACAGGGGGTAGTAGTGGGCCACTGGTGGGGGGGGGCGGGGTGGCGGGGGGGGTGGGGGGCAAGAGGTCAGGCGGTGGGAAAAAAGGCCTTGTGGGTTTCCTGATAGGGATGTTGGGGGTAGGTTGTGGGTTGAAGGGTGGTTTGTTGTCCTCCCCTGTCTTGCTGCTTCCGTCTCCCGTTATTGTGGGTGGGTGAGGGGGCTCCCGGGTGGGTGAGGGGGCTCCCAGGTGGGTGAGGGGGTTCCCGGGTGGGTGAGGGGGCTCCCGGGTGGGTGAGGGGGCTCCCAGGTGGGTGAGGGGGTTCCCGGGTGGGTGAGGGGGCTCCCGGGTGGGTGAGGGGGCTCCCGGGTGGGTGAGGGGGCTCCCGGGTGGGTGAGGGGCCTCCCAGGTGAGTGAGGGGGCTCCCGGGTGGGTGAGGGGGCTCTCAGGTGAGTGAGGAGGCTCCCGGGTGGGTGAGGGGGCTCCCAGGTAGGTGAGGGGGTTCCCGGTTGGGTGAGGGGGCTCCCGGGTGGGTGAGTGGGCTCCCGGGTGGGTGAGGGGGTTCCCGGGTGGGTGAGGGGGCTCCCGGGTGGGTGAGGGGGCTCCCGGGTGGGTGAGGGGGCTCCCGGGTGGGTGAGGGGGTTCCCGGGTGGGTGAGGGGGCTCCCAGGTGGGTGAGGGGGCTCCCAGGTGGGTGAGGGGGCTCCCTGGTGGGTGAGGGGGCTCCCAGGTGGGTGAGGGGGTTCCCGGGTGGGTGAGGGGGTTCCCGGGTGGGTTATGGGGCTCTCGGTTGGGTGAGGGGGTCCCGGGTGGGTGAGGGGGTTCCCGGGTGGGTGAGGGGGTTCCCGGGTGGGTGAGGGGGCTCCTGGGTGGGTGAGGGGGCTCCCGGGTGGGTGAGGGGGTTCCCGGGTGGGTGAGGGGGCTCCCGGGTGGGTGAGGGGGCTCCCAGAGCTGGTGGGATGGGGTGAGTTTTTATTCTTTGTGGGTGTTTTATGTTGTGGGGGGCAGGAGGTGGGGGTGTGGATTGGGGTGGTATGTATCGGGTTGGTGTGGGGGGTCTAGGTGATGATTGGGGTGGTATGTATCGGGTTGGTGTGGGGGGGCACTAGGTGATGATTGGGGTGGTATGTATCGGGTTGGTGTGGGGGGGCACTAGGTGATGATTGGGGTGGTATGTATCGGGTTGGTGTGGGGGGGCACTAGGTGATGATTGGGGTGGTATGTATCGGGTTGGTGTGGGGGGCACTAGGTGATGATTGGGGTGGTATGTATCGGGTTGGTGTGGGGGGGCACTAGGTGATGATTGGGGTGGTATGTATCGGGTTGGTGTGGGGGGCACTAGGTGATGATTGGGGAGGTATGTATCGGGTTGGTGTGGGGGCACTAGGTGATGATTGGGGTGGTATGTATCGGGTTGGTGTGGGGGCACTAGGTGATGATTGGGGTGGTATGTATCGGGTTGGTGTGGGGGGGCACTAGGTGATGATTGGGGTGGTATGTATCGGGTTGGTGTGGGGGGGCACTAGGTGATGATTGGGGTGGTATGTATCGGGTTGGTGTGGGGGGCACTAGGTGATGATTGGGGTGGTATGTATCGGGTTGGTGTGGGGGGGCACTAGGTGATGATTGGGGTGGTATGTATCGGGTTGGTGTGGGGGGCACTAGGTGATGATTGGGGTGGTATGTATCGGGTTGGTGTGGGGGGGCACTAGGTGATGATTGGGGTGGTATGTATCGGGTTGGTGTGGGGGGCACTAGGTGATGATTGGGGAGGTATGTATCGGGTTGGTGTGGGGGCACTAGGTGATGATTGGGGTGGTATGTATCGGGTTGGTGTGGGGGCACTAGGTGATGATTAGGGTGGTATGTATCGGGTTGGTGTGGGGGGGCACTAGGTGATGATTTGGGTGGTATGTATCGGGTTGGTGTGGGGGGGCACTAGGTGATGATTGGGGTGGTATGTATCGGGTTGGTGTGGGGGGCACTAGGTGATGATTGGGGTGGTATGTATCGGGTTGGTGTGTGGGGGCACTAGGTGATGATTGGGGTGGTATGTATCGGGTTGGTGTGGGGGGGCACTAGGTGATGATTGGGATGGTATGTATCGGGTTGGTGTGGGGGGGCACTAGGTGATGATTGGGGTGGTATGTATCGGGTTGGTGTGGGGGCACTAGGTGATGATTGGGGAGGTATGTATCGGGTTGGTGTGGGGGGGCACTAGGTGATGATTGGGGTGGTATGTATCGGGTTGGTGTGGGGGGGCACTAGGTGATGATTGGGGTGGTATGTATCGGGTTGGTGTGGGGGGCACTAGGTGATGATTGGGGTGGTATGTATCGGGTTGGTGTGGGGGGGCACTAGGTGATGATTGGGGTGGTATGTATCGGGTTGGTGTGGGGGGGCACTAGGTGATGATTGGGGTGGTATGTATCGGGTTGGTGTGGGGGGGCACTAGGTGATGATTGGGGTGGTATGTATCGGGTTGGTGTGGGGGCACTAGGTGATGATTGGGGTGGTATGTATCGGGTTGGTGTGGGGGGGCACTAGGTGATGATTGGGGTGGTATGTATCGGGTTGGTGTGGGGGGCACTAGGTGATGATTGGGGTGGTATGTATCGAGTTGGTGTGGGGGGGTCTAGGTGATGATTGGGGTGGTATGTATCGGGTTGGTGTGGTGGGGCACTAGGTGATGATTGGGGTGGTATGTATCGGGTTGGTGTGGGGGGCACTAGGTGATGATTGGGGTGGTATGTATCGGGTTGGTGTGGGGGGCACTAGGTGATGATTGGGGTGGTATGTATCGGGTTGGTGTGGGGGGCACTAGGTGATGATTGGGGTGGTATGTATCGGGTTGGTGTGGGGGGGCACTAGGTGATGATTGGGGTGTTATGTATCGGGTTGGTGTGGGGGGGCACTAGGTGATGATTGGGGTGGTATGTATTGGGTTGGTGTGGGGGGGTCTAGGTGATGATTGGGGTGGTATGTATCGGGTTGGTGTGGGGGGGCACTAGGTGATGATTGGGGTGGTATGTATCGGGTTGGTGTGGGGGGGCACTAGGTGATGATTGGGGTGGTATGTATCGGGTTGGTGTGGGGGGGGTCTAGGTGATGATTGGGGTGGTATGTATCGGGTTGGTGTGGGGGGCACTAGGTGATGATTGGGGTGGTATGTATCGGGTTGGTGTGGGGGGCACTAGGTGATTATTGGGGTGGTATGTATCGGGTTGGTGTGGGGGGGCACTAGGTGATGATTGGGGTGGTATGTATCGGGTTGGTGTGGGGGGGCACTAGGTGATGATTGGGGAGGTATGTATCGGGTTGGTGTGGGGGGCACTAGGTGATGATTGGGGTGGTATGTATCGGGTTGGTGTGGGGGGGCACTAGGTGATGATTGGGGTGGTATGTATCGGGTTGGTGTGGGGGGGCACTAGGTGATGATTGGGGTGGTATGTATCGGGTTGGTGTGGGGGGGCACTAGGTGATGATTGGGGTGGTATGTATCGGGTTGGTGTGTGGGGGGCACTAGGTGATGATTGGGGTGGTATGTATCGGGTTGGTGTGGGGGGGCACTAGGTGATGATTGGGGAGGTATGTATCGGGTTGGTGTGGGGGGCACTAGGTGATGATTGGGGTGGTATGTATCGGGTTGGTGTGGGGGGGCACTGGGTGATGATTGGGGAGGTATGTATCGGGTTGGTGTGGGGGGCACTAGGTGATGATTGGGGTGGTATGTATCGGGTTGGTGTGGGGGGGCACTAGGTGATGATTGGGGTGGTATGTATCGGGTTGGTGTGGGGGGGCACTAGGTGATGATTGGGGTGGTATGTATCGGGTTGGTGTGGGGGGGCACTAGGTGATGATTGGGGTGGTATGTATCGGGTTGGTGTGGGGGGGCACTAGGTGATGATTGGGGTGGTATGTATCGGGTTGGTGTGGGGGGGCACTAGGTGATGATTGGGGTGGTATGTATCGGGTTGGTGTGTGGGGGGCACTAGGTGATGATTGGGGTGGTATGTATCGGGTTGGTGTGGGGGGCACTAGGTGATGATTGGGGAGGTATGTATCGGGTTGGTGTGAGGGGGCACTAGGTGATGATTGGGGTGGTATGTATCGGGTTGGTGTGAGGGGGCACTAGGTGATGATTGGGGAGGTATGTATCGGGTTGGTGTGGGGGGGGCACTAGGTGATGATTGGGGTGGTATGTATCGGGTTGGTGTGGGGGGGCACTAGGTGATGATTGGGGTGGTATGTATCGGGTTGGTGTGGGGGGCACTAGGTGATGATTGGGGAGGTATGTATCGGGTTGGTGTGGGGGGCACTAGGTGATGATTGGGGTGGTATGTATCGGGTTGGTGTGGGGGGGCACTAGGTGATGATTGGGGTGGTATGTATCGGGTTGGTGTGGGGGGGCACTAGGTGATGATTGGGGTGGTATGTATCGGGTTGGTGTGGGGGGCACTAGGTGATGATTGGGGTGGTATGTATCGGGTTGGTGTGGGGGGCACTAGGTGATGATTGGGGTGGTATGTATCGGGTTGGTGTGGGGGGGCACTAGGTGATGATTGGGGTGGTATGTATCGGGTTGGTGTGGGGGGCACTAGGTGATGATTGGGGTGGTATGTATCGGGTTGGTGTGGGGGGGCACTAGGTGATGATTGGGGTGGTATGTATCGGGTTGGTGTGGGGGGGTCTAGGTGATGATTGGGGTGGTATGTATCGGGTTGGTGTGGGGGGGCACTAGGTGATGATTGGGGAGGTATGTATCGGGTTGGTGTGGGGGGCACTAGGTGATGATTGGGGAGGTATGTATCGGGTTGGTGTGGGGGGCACTAGGTGATGATTGGGGTGGTATGTATCGGGTTGGTGTGGGGGGGCACTAGGTGATGATTGGGGTGGTATGTATCGGGTTGGTGTGGGGGGGCACTAGGTGATGAGTGGGGAGGTATGTATCGGTTTGGTGTGGGGGGCACTAGGTGATGATTGGGGTGGTATGTATCGGGTTGGTGTGGGGGGGCACTAGGTGATGATTGGGGAGGTATGTATCGGGTTGGTGTGGGGGGGCACTAGGTGATGATTGGGGTGGTATGTATCGGGTTGGTGTGGGGGGGTCTAGGTGATGATTGGGGTGGTATGTATCGGGTTGGTGTGGGGGGGCACTAGGTGATGATTGGGGTGGTATGTATCGGGTTGGTGTGGGGGGGCACTAGGTGATGATTGGGGTGGTATGTATCGGGTTGGTGTGGGGGGGGTCTAGGTGATGATTGGGGTGGTATGTATCGGGTTGGTGTGGGGGGCACTAGGTGATGATTGGGGTGGTATGTATCGGGTTGGTGTGGGGGGCACTAGGTGATGATTGGGGTGGTATGTATCGGGTTGGTGTGGGGGGCACTAGGTGATGATTGGGGAGGTATGTATCGGGTTGGTGTGGGGGGCACTAGGTGATGATTGGGGTGGTATGTATCGGGTTGGTGTGGGGGGGCACTAGGTGATGATTGGGGTGGTATGTATCGGGTTGGTGTGGGGGGGCACTAGGTGATGATTGGGGTGGTATGTATCGGGTTGGTGTGGGGGGGTCTAGGTGATGATTGGGGTGGTATGTATCGGGTTGGTGTGGGGGGGCACTAGGTGATGATTGGGGTGGTATGTATCGGGTTGGTGTGGGGGGGCACTAGGTGATGATTGGGGTGGTATGTATCGGGTTGGTGTGGGGGGCACTAGGTGATGATTGGGGTGGTATGTATCGGGTTGGTGTGGGGGGCACTAGGTGATGATTGGGGTGGTATGTATCGGGTTGGTGTGGGGGGCACTAGGTGATGATTGGGGTGGTATGTATCGGGTTGGTGTGGGGGGGTCTAGGTGATGATTGGGGTGGTATGTATCGGGTTGGTGTGGGGGGGCACTAGGTGATGATTGGGGTGGTATGTATCGGGTTGGTGTGGGGGGGCACTAGGTGATGATTGGGGTGGTATGTATCGGGTTGGTGTGGGGGGGCACTAGGTGATGATTGGGGAGGTATGTATCGGGTTGGTGTGGGGGGGCACTAGGTGATGATTGGGGTGGTATGTATCGGGCTGGTGTGGGGGGGCACTAGGTGATGATTGGGGTGGTATGTATCGGGTTGGTGTGGGGGGGCACTAGGTGATGATTGGGGTGGTATGTATCGGGTTGGTGTGGGGGGGCACTAGGTGATGATTGGGGTGGTATGTATCGGGTTGGTGTGGGGGGGCACTAGGTGATGATTGGGGTGGTATGTATCGGGTTGGTGTGGGGGGTCTAGGTGATGATTGGGGTGGTATGTATCGGGTTGGTGTGGGGGGCACTAGGTGATGATTGGGGTGGTATGTATCGGGTTGGTGTGGGGGGCACTAGGTGATGATTGGGGTGGTATGTATCCGGTTGGTGTGGGGGGGCACTAGGTGATGATTGGGGTGGTATGTATCGGGTTGGTGTGGGGGCACTAGGTGATGATTGGGGTGGTATGTATCGGGTTGGTGTGGGGGGGCACTAGGTGATGATTGGGGTGGTATGTATCGGGTTGGTGTGGGGGGCACTAGGTGATGATTGGGGTGGTAAGTATCGGGTTGGTGTGGGGGGCACTAGGTGATGATTGGGGTGGTATGTATCGGGTTGGTGTGCGGGGCACTAGGTGATGATTGGGGTGGTATGTATCGGGTTGGTGTGGGGGGGCACTAGGTGATGATTGGGCTGGTATGTATCGGGTTGGTGTGGGGGGGTCTAGGTGATGATTGGGGTGGTATGTATCGGGTTGGTGTGGGGGGCACTAGGTGATGATTGGGGAGGTATGTATCGGGTTGGTGTGGGGGGGCACTAGGTGATGATTGGGGTGGTATGTATCGGGTTGGTGTGGGGGGCACTAGGTGATGATTGGAGTGGTATGTATCGGGTTGGTGTGGGGGGGCACTAGGTGATGATTGGGGTGGTATGTATCGGGTTGGTGTGGGGGGGCACTAGGTGATGATTGGGGTGGTATGTATCGGGTTGGTGTGGGGGGGCACTAGGTGATGATTGGGGTGGTATGTATCGGGTTGGTGTGGGGGGGCACTAGGTGATGATTGGGGTGGTATGTATCGGGTTGGTGTGGGGGGGCACTAGGTGATGATTGGGCTGGTATGTATCGGGTTGGTGTGGGGGCACTAGGTGATGATTGGGGTGGTATGTATCGGGTTGGTGTGGGGGGGCACTAGGTGATGATTGGGGTGGTATGTATCGGGTTGGTGTGGGGGCACTAGGTGATGATTGGGGTGGTATGTATCGGGTTGGTGTGGGGGGGCACTAGGTGATGATTGGAGTGGTATGTATCGGGTTGGTGTGGGGGGCACTAGGTGATGATTGGGGTGGTATGTATCGGGTTGGTGTGGGGGGGCACTAGGTGATGATTGGGGTGGTATGTATCGGGTTGGTGTGGGGGGGCACTAGGTGATGATTGGGGTGGTATGTATCGGGTTGGTGTGGGGTGTCTAGGTGATGATTGGGGTGGTATGTATCGGGTTGGTGTGGGGGGCACTAGGTGATGATTGGGGTGGTATGTATCGGGTTGGTGTGGGGGCACTAGGTGATGATTGGGGTGGTATGTATCGGGTTGGTGTGGGGGGCACTAGGTGATGATTGGGGTGGTATGTATCGGGTTGGTGTGGGGGGGCACTAGGTGATGATTGGGGTGGTATGTATCGGGTTGGTGTGGGGGGGCACTAGGTGATGATTGGGGTGGTATGTATCGGGTTGGTGTGGGGGGGCACTAGGTGATGATTGGGGTGGTATGTATCGGGTTGGTGTGGGGGGGCACTAGGTGATGATTGGGCTGGTATGTATCGGGTTGGTGTGGGGGCACTAGGTGATGATTGGGGTGGTATGTATCGGGTTGGTGTGTGGGGGCACTAGGTGATGATTGGAGTGGTATGTATCGGGTTGGTGTGGGGGGTCTAGGTGATGATTGGGGTGGTATGTATCGGGTTGGTGTGGGGGGGCACTAGGTGATGATTGGGGTGGTATGTATCGGGTTGGTGTGGGGGGGCACTAGGTGATGATTGGGGTGGTATGTATCGGGTTGGTGTGGGGGGCACTAGGTGATGATTGGGGTGGTATGTATCGGGTTGGTGTGGGGGGGCACTAGGTGATGATTGGGGTGGTATGTATCGGGTTGGTGTGGGGGGGCACTAGGTGATGATTGGGGTGGTATGTATCGAGTTGGTGTGGTGGGGCACTAGGTGATGATTGGGGTGGTATGTATCGGGTTGGTGTGGTGGGGCACTAGGTGATGATTGGGGTGGTATGTATCGGGTTGGTGTGGGGGGGCACTAGGTGATGATTGGGGTGGTATGTATCGGGTTGGTGTGGTGGGGCACTAGGTGATGATTGGGGTGGTATGTATCGGGTTGGTGTGGGGGGTCTAGGTGATGATTGGGGTGGTATGTATCGGGTTGGTGTGGTGGGGCACTAGGTGTTGATTGGGGTGGTATGTATCGGGTTGGTGTGGGGGGCACTAGGTGATGATTGGGGTGGTATGTATCGGGTTGGTGTGGGGGGTCTAGGTGATGATTGGGGTGGTATGTATCGGGTTGGTGTGGGGGGCACTAGGTGATGATTGGGGTGGTATGTATCGGGTTGGTGTGGGGGGGCACTAGGTGATGCTTGGGGTGGTATGTATCGGGTTGGTGTGGGGGGGCACTAGGTGATGATTGGGGTGGTATGTATCGGGTTGGTGTGGGGGGGCACTAGGTGATGATTGGGGTGGTATGTATCGGGTTGGTGTGGGGGGCACTAGGTGATGATTGGGGTGGTATGTATCGGGTTGGTGTGGGGGGCACTAGGTGATGATTGGGGTGGTATGTATCGGGTTGGTGTGGGGGGCACTAGGTGATGATTGGGGTGGTATGTATCGGGTTGGTGTGGGGGGGCACTAGGTGATGATTGGGGTGGTATGTATCGGGTTGGTGTGGGGGGGCACTAGGTGATGATTGGGGTGGTATGTATCGGGTTGGTGTGGGGGCACTAGGTGATGATTGGGGTGGTATGTATCGGGTTGGTGTGGGGGGCACTAGGTGATGATTGGGGTGGTATGTATCGGGTTGGTGTGGGGGGCACTAGGTGATGATTGGGGTGGTATGTATCGGGTTGGTGTGGGGGGCACTAGGTGATGATTGGGGTGGTATGTATCGGGTTGGTGTGGGGGGGCACTAGGTGATGATTGGGGTGGTATGTATCGGGTTGGTGTGGGGGGGTCTAGGTGATGATTGGGGTGGTATGTATCGGGTTGGTGTGGGGGGGCACTAGGTGATGATTGGGGTGGTATGTATCGGGTTGGTGTGGGGGGGCACTAGGTGATGATTGGGGTGGTATGTATCGGGTTGGTGTGGGGGGGTCTAGGTGATGATTGGGGTGGTATGTATCGGGTTGGTGTGGGGGGGCACTAGGTGATGATTGGGGTGGTATGTATCGGGTTGGTGTGGGGGGGCACTAGGTGATGATTGGGGTGGTATGTATCGGGTTGGTGTGGGGGGGCACTAGGTGATGATTGGGGTGGTATGTATCGGGTTGGTGTGGGGGGCACTAGGTGATGATTGGGGTGGTATGTATCGGGTTGGTGTGGGGGGCACTAGGTGATGATTGGGGTGGTATGTATCGGGTTGGTGTGGGGGGGCACTAGGTGATGATTGGGGTGGTATGTATCGGGTTGGTGTGGGGAGGCACTAGGTGATGATTGGGGTGGTATGTATCGGGTTGGTGTGGGGGGCACTAGGTGATGATTGGGGTGGTATGTATCGGGTTGGTATGGGGGGGTCTAGGTGATGATTGGGGTGGTATGTATCGGGTTGGTGTGGGGGGGCACTAGGTGATGATTGGGGTGGTATGTATCGGGTTGGTGTGGGGGGGCACTAGGTGATGATTGGGGTGGTATGTATCGGGTTGGTGTGGGGGGCACTAGGTGATGGAGTCAGTTGGTGTAGCGACATTGCCGTTTATTCGGAAGGTTTATGGGTTTGGTGTGAGGATAGCTCTTTTGTTGGTATTGCAAAAATTACTCCATCAGCAATGAATTTGTATATTTATGAATTAAAGAGTGTTTCCGATGAGCTTCCATGAGCAATGTAATGAAGTTCCTGTGGGAGGCTACACTGAGGGAGAATTTAGCATGGCCAATCCACCTTTGTTCGCTGGAATGAGTCAGTCTGGAACCAGGTTTCTCCCGTTGTTCCTGATGGTCGAATACTGGATGATTTGTAATTCCCCCGGGGCTGCCTGGGGATCCCACCCAGTCACCCTGTGGTCACAGTGTCACCCATGCACACTGACACATTTAAATTTCTGTTTTTAGGAGTTTATACTTCGCGTGGATTAGATCGTCCGTTCCAATAGATTCCCAAACGTGTCCAATTATCCCTTTTAATAAAGGTGAAACTTTAGCGATCTCCGGGTCGAAGACATTGTCTGAGGATCTAGTGCGTGTTTTATTTGAAACAATCTCACTCTCTCTGAAGCAGCTGAAGGTCGGGTCCAGGTCCAGCTGTGGTTCATTTCACTCCCATTTGTTCTCCGTCCAAGGTTGGCGACAGATAATGTTTGGCCATTCCTGCCATGTCTCTTCAGTAGAACCGTAACTGAGGCTTCGTCTTGCCCTCTTGGCTTGCATCCCGACCGGTTTTGCTGCCTTTATTGGTCAGAGTAAAGCTCCCTCTACACTGTCCACATCAAACACTCCCAGGACAGGGACAGCACGGGGTTAGATACAGAGTAAAGCTCCCTCCACACTGTCCACATCAAACACTCCCAGGACAGGTACAGCACGGGGTTAGATACAGAGTAAAGCTCCCTCTACACTGTCCCCATCAAACACTCCCAGGACAGGTACAGCACGGGGTGAGATACAGAGTAAAGCTCCCTCTACACTGTCCCCATCAAACACTCCCAGGACAGGTACAGCACGGGGTTAGATACAGAGTAAAGCTCCCTCTACACTGTCCCCATCAAACACTCCCAGGACAGGTACAGCACGGGGTTAGATACAGAGTAAAGCTCCCTCTACACTGTCCCCATCAAACACTCCCAGGACAGGGACAGCACGGGGTTAGATACAGAGTAAAGCTCCCTCTACACTGTCCCCATCAAACACTCCCAGGACAGGTACAGCACGGGGTTAGATACAGAGTAAAGCTCCCTCTACACTGTCCCCATCAAACACTCGCAGGACAGGTACAGCACGGGGTTAGATACAGAGTAAAGCTCCCTCTACACTGTCCCCATCAAACACTCCCAGGACAGGGACAGCACGGGGTTAGATACAGAGTAAAGCTCCCTCTACACTGTCCCCATCAAACACTCCCAGGACAGGTACAGCACGGGGTTAGATACAGAGTAAAGCTCCCTCTACACTGTCCCCATCAAACACTCCCAGGACAGGTACAGGGGTAGATACTGATTCCCAGTTGGAGCCTCAGTTTCCCGAATAGTTGAGAATTTCCCAGAAAAGCGCTGACTGGGATTTCCCAGTGAGATATTCAGGAGGGACGGATCTGATCGTCTGAGTCTGTGTGTCTCTGTTTCTGTGTCTCTCTCTGACTCTCTTTCTTTATGTCTCTCCGTCCCGTCTCTCTCTCTCTCTATCCCTCCTTCCCTCCCTCCATTCCTCCCTCTCTCCCTGTCTCTTCCTTCCTGCCCCTCCCTGCCTCTCACATCTCCTTTTATGTCCCCTAGTAATTGACATTTCTACCCTGGGGAAAAGATTCTGATTATCCATTCTATCCATGACTCTCATCATTTTGTAGACTTCCATCAGGTCTCCCCTCAGCCTCTGTCGTTCCAGTGAGAACAAACCAAGTTTCTTCAACCTCTCCTCATAGCTAATGCTCTCCAAAGGAGAGGGACATGTTGACTGGGAGTGTCTCAGAGGGAGGTGTTGACCCATTAGAGGGAATCTCCGTTACAAGGGAGGAAGTGTTAGGTTTTTTCGGGAACATTAAAACTGACAAATCCCCAGGGCCTGATGGCATCTATCCTAGACTGCTCAGGGAGACAAGAGATGTAATTGCTGGTCCTCTGACGGAAATCTTTGTCTCTTCATTGGACACAGGTGAGGTCCCTGAGGATTGGCGGATAGTGAATGTGGTACCTTTATTTGAGAAGGGTAGCAGGGATAACCCGGACATTTATAGGCCAGTGAGCTTGACGTCCGTGGTAGGGAAGTTGTTGGAGAGGATTCTAAGAGACAGGATGTATGTGCATTTAGAATGGAACAATCTCATTCGTGACAGACAGCATGGTTTTGTAAGAGGGAGGTCGTGCCTTACAAATTTGGTGAAGTTTTTTGAGGAAGTGACAAAAACAGTTGACGAAGGAAGGGCTGTGGATGTCGTCTATGTGGATTTCAGTAAGGCATTTGACAAAGTCCCTCATGGCAGGTTGGTTAAGAAGGTTAAGGGTCATGGGATATAAGGAGAGGTGGCTCGATGGGTGGAGAACTGGCTTGGCCACAGGAGACAGAGGGTAGCAGCAGAAGGGTCTTTTTCCAGCTGGAGGTCTGTGACCAGTGGTGTTCCGCAGGGCTCTGTACTGGGACCTCTGCTATTTGTGATATATATGAATGATTTGGAAGAAGGTGTAACTGGTGTTATCAGCAAGTTTGCGGATGACACGAAGATGGCTGGAATTGCGGATAGCGATGAACATTGTCGGACAATACAGCAGGATATAGATAGGCTGGAAAATTAGGCGGAGAAATGGCAGATGGAATTTAATCCGGATAAATGTGAAGTGATGCATTTTGGAAGAAATAATGTAGGGGGGAGTTATACAATAAATGGCAGAGCCATCAAGAGTATAGAAACACAGAGGTGTGCCAGAAACTCTGAGATCACAGAAACAGGTGTGCCAGTCCACAAATCCTTGAAGGTGGCAGCACAGGTGGAGAAGGTGGTGAAGAAGGCATATGGTATGCTTGCCTTTATAGGACGGGGTATAGAGTATAAAAGCTGGAGTCTGATGATGCAGCTGTATAGAACGCTGGTTAGGCCACATTTGGAGTACTGCGTCCAGTTCTGGTCGCCGCACTACCAGAAGGACGTGGAGGCTTTAGAGAGAGTGCAGAGAAGGTTTACCAGGATGTTGCCTGGTATGGAGGGTCTTAGCTATGAGGAGAGATTGGGTAAACTGGGCTTGTTCGCCCTGGAAAGACGGAGAATGAGGGGAGATCTAATAGAGGTGTACAAAATTATGAAGGGTATAGATAGGGTGAACAGTGGGAAGCTTTTTCCCAGGTCGGAGGTGACGATCACGAGGGGTCACGGGCTCAAGGTGAGAGGGGCGAAGTATAACTCAGATATCAGAGGAACGTTTTTTAAACAGAGGGTGGTGGGGGCCTGGAATGCGCTGCCAAGTAGGGTGGTGGAGGCAGGCACGCTGACATCGTTTAAGACTTACCTGGATAGTCACATGAGCATTCTGGGAATGGAGGGATACAAACGAATGGTCTAGTTGGACCAATGAGCGGCACAGGCTTGGAGGGCCGAAGGGCCTGTTTCCTGTGCTGTACTGTTCTTTGTTCTTTGTTCAGACCAGGCAACATCCTGGTAAACCTTTTCTGTACTTTTTCCAAAGCCTCCACATCCTTCTGGTAGTGTGGCGACCAGAATCGTACGCAATACTCCAAATGTGGCCAAACTAAAGTTCTATCCAGATGCAAGATGACTTGCCAATTATTATACTCTAAGCACTGACCAATAAAGGCAAGCTTGCCACACGCCTTCCTGACCACCTTATCCATATGCACTCCGAGATCCCTCTGTATGTTCATGATGTTAGAATTTTATAAGTTTCTCTGAGATCCCCTCTCACTCTTCTAAATTCCAGTGAATATAATCCTCACCGAATTAGTCTCTCCTCATGTGACAGACCTGCCATCCCAGGAATCAGCCTGGTAAACCTTCGCTGCGCTCCCTCTATAGCAAGGACATCCTTCCTCAGATAAGGACACCAAAACTGCACACAGTACTCCAGGTGTGGCCTCACCAACGCCCTGTACAATTGCAGCAAAACATCCCCATCCCTGTACTCAAATCCTCTCGCTAGCGGCACAGTAGCACAGTGGTTAGCACTGCTGCTTCACAGCTCCAGGGTCCTGGGTTCGATTCCCGGCTCAGGTCACTGTCTGTGTGGAGTTTGCACATTCTCCTCGTGTCTGCGTGGGTTTCCTCCGGGTGCTCCGGTTTCCTCCCACAGTCCAAAGATGTGCGGGTTAGGTTGATTGGCCAGGTTAAAAATTGCCCCTGAGATTCGTAGGTTAGTGGGATTAGCGGGTAAATATGTGGGGGTAGGGCCTGGGTGGGATTGTGGTCGGTGCAGGCTCGATGGGCCGAATGGCCTCCTTCTGCACTGTAGGGATTCTATGATTTCTATGATTTCTATGAAGGCCAACATACCATTCACCTTCTTCACTGCCTGCTGTACCTGCGCGCTTACTCTCAGCGACTGATGCACGAGGACACCAAGGTCTCGCTGAGTATCCGCCTCTCTCAATTTACACCCATTCAAATAATAATCTGTCTCCCTATTATTGCTACCAAAGTGGATAACCTCACATTTATCCACATTATACTGCATCTGCCATGCAGATACCCACACACTCAGCCTGTCCAAATCACACTGAACCATCTCTGCATCCTCCTCACAGCTCACCCTCCCACCCAACTTTCTAATATCTGCAAATTTGGAGATAATACATTCAGTTCCCTCTTCCAAATCATTAATATATAATGTGAACAGCTGGGGTCCGAGCACAGATCCCTGCGGAACCCCACTAGTCACTGACTGCCAATCAGAGAAAGACCCCTTTATGCCAACTCTTTGCTTCCTATCTGCTAACCAGCTTTCTATCCATCTCAAGACATTACCTGTAATTCCATGTGCTTTAACTTTACATTGCAGTCTGTTGTGTGAGACCTTGTCAAAAGCCTTCTGAAAGTCTAAATGAACCACATCCACTGGTTCTCCTCGATCAACTCTACTGGTTACATGCTCAAAGACTTCCAATAGATTCGTCAAGCACGATTTCCCTTCTGTAAATCCATGCTGACTTTGTCTGATTATACCACTGCCTTCCAAATGCCGAGTTATGGAATCCTCGATAATGGATTCTAGCAACTTCCCCAGTCCCGACGTTAGGCTCACTGGTCTGTAGTTCCCTGTTTTCTCTCTACCTCCCTTTTTGAATCGCGGGCTTACATTACCTACCCTCCAATCCGAGGTCACCATCACAGATGTCAGATCAGCCTTCTTGAAAGTGAACCCACGGAAAGCGAGTGGCCCGGATGGGGTACCCGGACGAGCACTCAGATCCTGCGTGGATCAGCTGGCGGGGGTATTCCCAGACATCTTCAACCTCTCCTTACACTGACCTGAGGTCCCTCTCTGCTTCAAGAAGACGACCATCATCCCGGTTCCTAAGAAAAACCAAGCAGCCTTAATGACTATCGGCCGGTGGCTCTGACACCCATCATTATGAAGTGCTTCAAAAGGTTAGTCACAGCACGAATCAATTCCAGCCTCCCGGACTGCCTGGATCCACTACAGTTTACCTCCCGCCGCAACAGGTCCACAGCAGACGCCATCTCCCTGGCCCTGCACTCAACCCTGGAACACCTAAATAACAAGGACACCTGTGTCAGACTCCTATTTATTGACGACAGCTCAGCCTTCAACACTATTATTCCCACAAAACCCATCTCCAAACTCCGTGGCCTGGGCCTCGGCTCCTCCCTCTGTGACTGGGTCCTGAACTTTCCAACTCACAGACCACAATCAGTAAGGATAGGCAACAACACCTCCTCCACGATCATCCTCAACACCGGTGCCCCACAAGGCTGTGTCCTCAGCCCCCTACTATACTCCTTATACACCTCTGACTGTGCGGCCAAATTCCCCTCCAACTCGATTTTCAAGTTTGCTGACGACACCACCGTAGTGGGTCGGATCTCAAACAATGACGAGACAGAGAATCTGGTGAACTGGTGCGGCAACAATAATCTCTCCCTCAATGTCAACAAAACGAAGGAAATAGTCATCGACTTCAGGAAGCGTAAAGGAGAACATGCTCCTGTCTACATCAACGGGGATGAAGTGGAAATGGTCCAGAGCTTCAGTTTTTAGGTGTCCAGATCACCAACAACCTGACCTGGTCCCCCCCATGCCGACACTATAGTTAAGAAAGCCCCACCAATGCCTCTACTTTCTCAGAAGACTAAGGAAATTTGGCGTGTCAGCTACGACTCTCACCAACTTTTACAGATGCACCATAGAAAGCATTCTTTCTGGTTGTATCACAGCTTGGTATGGCTCCTGCTCTGCCCAAGACCACAAGAAACTACAAAGGGTCGTGAATGAAACCCAGTCCATCACGCAAACCAGCCTCCCATCCATTGACTCTGTCTACACTTCCCACTGCCTCAGAAAAGCAGCCAGCAAAATCAAGGACCCCATGCACCCGAGACATACACACTTCCACCTTCTCTCAGGAAAAAGGTACGAAATTCTCAGGAAACGTACCAACCTACTCAAGAACATAGAACATAGAACAGTACAGCACAGAACAGGCCCTTCGGCCCACGATGTTGTGCCGAGCTTTATCTGAAACCAAGATCAAGCTATCCCACTCCCTATCATCCTGGTGTGCTCCATGTGCCTATCCAATAACCGCTTCAATGTTCCTAAAGTGTCTGACTCCACTATCACTGCAGGCAGTCCATTCCACACCCCAACCACTCTCTGCGTAAAGAACCTACCTCTGATATCTTTCCTGTATCTCCCACCACGAACCCTAAAGTTATGCCCCCTTGTAATAGCTCCATCCACCCGAGGAAATAGTCTTTGAACGTTCACTCTATCTATCCCCTTCATCATTTTATAAACCTCTATTAAGTCTCCCCTCAGGCTCCTCTGCTCCAGAGAGAACAGCCCGAGCTCCCTCAACCTTTCCTCATAAGACCTACCCTCCAAACCAGGCAGCATCCTGGTAAATCTCCTCTGCACTCTTTCCAGCGCTTCCACATCCTTCTTATAGTGAGGTGACCAGAACTGCACACAATATTCCAAATGTGGTCTCACCAAGGTCCTGTACAGTTGCAGCATAACCCCACGGCTCTTAAACTCCAACCCCCTGTTAATAAAAGCTAACACACTATAGGCCTTCTTCACAGCTCTATCCACTTGAGTGGCAACCTTTAGAGATCTATGGATATGGACCCCAAGATCTCTCTGTTCCTCCACAGTCTTCAGAACCCTACCTTTGACCCTGTAATCCACATTTAAATTAGTCCTACCAAAATGAATCACCTCACATTTATCAGGGCTAAACTCCATTTGCCATTTTTCAGCCCAGCTTTGCATCCTATCTATGTCTCTTTGCAGCCTACAACAGCCCTCCACCTCATCCACTACTCCACCAATCTTGGTGTCATCAGCAAATTTACTGATCCACCCTTCAGCCCCCTCCTCTAAGTCATTAATAAAAATCACAAAGAGCAGAGGACCAAGCACTGATCCCTGCGGCACTCCGCTAGCAACCTGCCTCCAATCCGAAAATTTTCCATCCACCACCACCCTCTGTCTTCGATCAGACAGCCAGTTACCTATCCAATCGGCCAACTTTCCCTCTATCCCACACCTCCTCAGTTTCATCATAAGCCGACCATGGGGGACCTTATCAAACGCCTTACTAAAATCCATGTATATGACATCAACTGCCCTACCTTCATCAACACACTTAGTTACCTCCTCAAAAAATTCTATCAAATTTGTGAGGCACGACTTGCCCTTCACGAATCCGTGCTGACTATCCCGGATTAATCTGCATCTTTCTAAATGGTCGTAAATCCCATCCCTAAGGACCTTTTCCATCAATTTACCAACCACCGAAGCAAGACTAACCGGCCTATAATTACCAGGGTCATTTCTATTCCCTTTCTTACAGAGGAACAACATTCGCCATTCTCCAGTCTTCTGGCACCATCCCCGTGGACAGCGAGGACCCAAAGATCAAAGCCAAAGGCTCTGCAATCTCATCCCTTGCCTCCCAAAGAATCCTAGGATACATTTCATCAGGCCCAGGGGACTTATCGACCTTCAGTTTATTCAAAACTGCCAGGACATCCTCCCTCCGAACATCTATTTCCTCCAGCCTATTAGCCTGTAACACCTTCTCTTCCTCAAAAACATGGCCCCTCTCCTTGGTGGACACTGAAGAAAAGTATTCATTCATCACCTCACCTAACTCTACTGACTCCACACACAAGTTCCCACTCCTGTCCTTGACCGGCCCTAACCTCACCCTGGTCATTCTTTTATTCCTCACATAAGAGTAAAAAGCCTTGGGGTTTGCCTTGATCCAACCCGCCAAGGACTTCTCGTGTCCCCTCCTAGCTCTCCTAAGCCCCTTTTTCAGCTCATTCCTTGCTAACTTGTAACCCTCAATCGAGCCATCTGAACCTTGTTTCCTCATCCCTACATAAGCTTCCCTCTTCCTTTTCACAAGACATTCCACCTCTTTCGTGAACCATGGTTCCCTCACTCGGCCATTTCCTCCCTGCCTGACAGGGACATACCTATCAAGGACACCCAGTATTTGTTCCTTGAAAAAGTTCCACTTTTCATTAGTTCCTTTCTCTGACAGTTTCTGTTCCCAACTTATGCCCCCTAATTCTTGCCTAATCGCATCATAATTACCTCTCCCCCAATTGTAAACCTTGCCCTGCCGTATGGCCCTATCCCTCTCCATTGCAATAACAAAAGACATCGAATTGTGGTCACTATCTCCAAAGTTCTCTCCCACAACCAAATCTAACACTTGGCCCGGTTCATTTCCCAGTACCAAATCCAATGTGGCCTCACCTCTTGTCGGCCTATCCACATATTGTGTCAGGAAACCCTCCTGCACACACTGCACAAAAACTGCCCCATCCGAACTATTTGACCTACAAAGGTTCCAATCAATATTTGGAAAGTTAAAGTCCCCCATGACAACGACCCTGTGACCCCCACACATATCCATAATCTGCTTAGCAATTTCTTCCTCCACATCTCTATTACTATTTGGGGGCCTATAGTAAACTCCTAGCAACGTGACCGCTCCTTTCCTATTTCTAACCTCAGCCCATATTACCTCAGTGTGCAGATCCCCCTCGAAGTGCCTTTCCACAGCCGTTAAACTATCCTTGATTAACAATGCCACTCGTCCACACCTTTTACCAGCTTCCCTACACTTAGTGAAACATCTATACCCCGGAACGTCCAACAACCATTCCTGTCCTTGTTCTACCCACATCTCCGTAATGGCCACAACATCGTAGTCCCAAGTGCCAATCCACGCCCCAAGTTCATCTACCTTGTTCCGGATGCTCCTTGCATTGAAGTAGACACACTTCAACCCACCTTCCTGTCTACCGGTACCCACCCTTGACCCTGATACCTTCCCCAATACCTCACCACCCTCACTGACTTCTGGACTACAACTCCTTTTCCCACTCCCCTGACAAATTAGTTTAAACCCCCCTGAAGAGCCGTAACAAATTTCCCTCCTAGGATATTGGTGCCCCTCTGGTTCAGGTGCACCCCGTCCTGTTTGTACAGGTCCTACCTTCCCCAGAATGTGTTCCAATTATCCACGTATCTGAAACCCTCCCTCCTGCACCATCCCTGCAACCACATGTTTAACTGCACTCTCTCCCTGTTCCTCAACTCGCTATCACGTGGCACTGGCAACGTACCAGAGATGACCACATGTTTTGTCTTGGCTCTCAGCTTCCAGCCCAGCTCCAGAAATTCCTGCTTTAAATCCCCGTCCCTTCTCTTACCTATGTCATTGGTACCAATGTGTACCATGGCTTGTGACTGTTTCCCCTCCCCCTTCAGAATCCGGAAAACACGGTCTGAGACGTCACGGACCTTGGCATCCGGTAGGCAACATACCATCCGTGAGTCTCTTTTGCTGCCACAGAACCTCCTATCTATCCCTCTAACTAACGAGTCCCCAATAACTATTGCCCTCCCGCTCTGCCCCTTACCCTCCCGAGCCACAGAGACGGACACAGTGCTGGAGATCCTCTCACTGCGGCTCCCCACTGGTATGTCACCCCCCTCAACCGTATCCAAAGCGGAATACTTGTTGCTAAGGGGAACGACCACCGGGGATCCCTGCACGGACTGCTTCCTCCCAGCCCCTCTCACTGTCACCCATCTGTTTTCATTCCTTGGAGTAACTGTATTCCTAAAGCTTCTGTCTATGGCCACCTCTGCGTCCCTAATGATCCTAAGTTCATCCAACTCCAGCTCCAGTTCCCTAACACGGTTTTGGAGGAGCTGCAGATGGGTGCACTTCCCACAGGTGTAATCAGCAGGGACACTGTCGTCGTCCCTCACCTCAAACATAGTGCAAGAGGAACATAGCACTGCCTGCACACCCATCCCCTCTAGATACCTTGCCAGTACCAGGTAGAAACACCAAAAATGAATTAAACTCACCCCTGCTCGCCCTGTCCCCCGAAGCCCTGTGAGCCAAAGTCTTATAGCTCACACTCTGCTTCCCACTCACTCCCCTGCCCGCTCCCGACGCTGCCCGCTGTATACTGCAGCCCACCTTTTATACTTCACGCGCTTAAAAAACCCTTCCCAGACTCCTTAGCAGCCCACTTCCGGTTTTCACTTTAAACTTAAAATACTACTACAAAAGTAAAGGCCAAAGAAAAACACACACTAGCTGACTAATTAAATAAATAAACAATTCAATCAATCTCTCACCAGCACTGCTGCCTCCAATCACTCCCTCTCAGATTGCTCCAGTGGAACAATGAGGGGGAACCTCCCAGGTAACTGACTTTTAAAGTTAAAATAAAAACTCTTCCCAGACTCCTCAGCAGCCCACTTCCAGTTTTCACTTTAAACTTAAAATACTACTGCAAAAGTAAACAGCTTCTTCCCTGCTGCTGTCAGACTTATGAATGGACTTAACTTGCATTAAGTTGATCTTTCTCTACACCCGAGCTATGACTGTGACACTACATTCTGCACTCTCTCCTTTCCTGCTCTATGAACGGTATGCTTTGACTGTATAGCGCACAAGAAACAATACTTTTCACCGTATCCCAAAACATGTGACAATAATAAACCAAATCAAATCTGTAGGAACCAGTCCAGAGTGCAAAGAATTTTGGAAAATAACCATCAATGGATCTACTATTTCCAGGGCCACTTCCTTAAGTACTCTGGGATGAAGATTATCAGGATCTGGAGATTTATCCAACTTCAATCCCATCAATTTCCCCAACACCATTTCTCTACTAATGCTGATTTCCTTCAGCTCCTTTCTATAACTTGTTTCTCTCAGAACGTCTGGGACACTATTCATTCCTGCCTTTGTGAAGACTGAAGCAAAGTACAAATTTAATTCCTCAAACATTTCTTTATTCCCCGTTATGAATTCTCCCGTTTCTGACTGTAAGGGGCCTACATTCATTTTTGTCAATATTTGTCTCTTTACATGTTAAGAAGGCATATGGTGTCTTGGCGTTTATTGGTAGGGGGATTGAATTTAGGAGTCGTAGCGTTATGTTGCAACTGTACACAACTCTGGTGCGGCCGCACTTGGAGTACTGTGTGCAGTTCTGGTCCCCACATTACAGGAAGGATGTGGAGGCTTTGGAGAGGGTGCAGAGGAGGTTTACCAGGATGTTGCCTGGTATGGAGGGGAGATCCTATGAGGAGAGGCTGAGGGACTTGGGATTGTTTTCGCTGGAAAGGCGGCGGCTAAGAGGGGATCTTATTGAAACATATAAGATGATTAGAGGTTTAGATAGGGTGGATAGTGATAGCCTTTTTCCTCTGATGGAGAAATCCAGCACGAGGGGGCATGGCTTTAAATTGAGGGGGGGTAGTTATAGAACCGATGTCAGGGGTAGGTTCTTTACCCAGAGGGTGGTGAGGGATTGGAATGCCCTACCAGCATCAGTTGTAAATGCGCATAGTTTGGGGGCGTTTAAGAGAGCCGTAGATAGATTCATGGACGAAAAGAAATTGGTTTAGGTTTTTTTTTGTAACTGGTCGGTGCAACATCGTGGGCCGAAGGGCCTGTTCTGCGCTGTAATGTTCTATGTTCTATGTTCTATGTTCTACATACCTACAGAAACTTTTACAGTCAGGTTTTATGTTCCCCACGAGCTTACTTTCATAGTCTATCTTCCCCTTCTGAAT
>NW_027592031.1:62500-65024 GCF_964213995.1 Mustelus asterias
AGGGAGTGACGCAACTGTCTGAGGGTCAGTTCTGAGGGAGTGCTGCACTGTCAGAGGGTCAGTGCTGAGGGAGTGCCGCACTGTCAAAGGTTCAGTGCTGAGGGAGTGCTGCACTGTCAGAGGGTCAGTACTGAGGGAGTGCCGCACTGTCAGAGGGTCAGTGCTGAGGGAGTGCCGCACTGTCAGAGGGTCAGTGCTGAGAGAGTGCCGCACTGTCAGAGGGTCAGTGCTGAGGGAGTGCCGCACTGTCAGAGGGTCAGTACTGAGGGAGTGCCGCACTGTCAGAGGGTCAGTACTGAGGGAGTGCCGCACTGTCAGAGGGTCAGTACTGAGGGAGTGCCGCACTGTCAGAGGGTCAGTACTGAGGGAGTGCTGCACTGTCAGAGGGTCAGTACTGAGGGAGTGCCGCACTGTCAGAGGGTCAGTACTGAGGGAGTGCCGCACTGTCAGAGGGTCAGTACTGAGGGAGTGCTGCACTGTCAGAGGGTCAGTGCTGAGGGAGTGCCGCACTGTCAGAGGGTCAGTACTGAGGGATTGCCGCACTGTCAGAGGGTCAGTGCTGAGGGAGTGCCGCACTGTCAGAGGGTCAGTGCTGAGGGAGTGCCGCACTGTCAGAGGGTCAGTACTGAGGGAGTGCCGCACTGTCAGAGGGTCAGTACTGAGGGAGTGCTGCACTGTCAGAGGGTCAGTGCTGAGGGAGTGCCGCACTGTCAGAGGGTCAGTGCTGAGGGAGTGCCGCACTGTCAGAGGGTCAGTGCTGAGGGAGTGCCGCACTGTCAGAGGGTCAGTACTGAGGGAGTGTCGCACTGTCAGAGGGTCAGTGCTGAGGGAGTGCCGCACTGTCAGAGGGTCAGTACTGAGGGAGTGCCGCACTGTCAGAGGGTCAGTACTGAGGGAGTGTCGCACTGTCAGAGGGTCAGTGCTGAGGGAGTGTCGCACTGTCAGAGGGTCAGTACTGAGGGAGTGCCGCACTGTCAGAGGGGTCAGTACTGAGGGAGTGCCGCACTGTCAGAGGGTCAGTACTGAGGGAGTGTCGCACTGTCAGAGGGTCAGTACTGAGGGAGTGCCGCACTGTCAGATGGTCAGTACTGAGGGAGTGTCGCACTGTCAGAGGGTCAGTACTGAGGGAGTGCCGCACTGTCAGAGGGTCAGTACTGAGGGAGTGCCGCACTGTCAGAGGGTCAGTACTGAGGGAGTGCCGCACTGTCAGAGGGTCAGTACTGAGGGAGTGCCGCACTGTCAGAGGGTCAGTACTGAGGGAGTGTCGCACTGTCAGAGGGTCAGTACTGAGGGAGTGCCGCACTGTCAGAGGGTCAGTACTGAGGGAGTGTCGCACTGTCAGAGGGTCAGTACTGAGGGAGTGCCGCACTGTCAGAGGGTCAGTACTGAGGGAGTGCCGCACTGTCAGAGGGTCAGTACTGAGGGAGTGCTGCACTGTCAGAGGGTCAGTGCTGAGGGAGTGCCGCACTGTCAGAGGGTCAGTACTGAGGGAGTGCCGCACTGTCAGAGGGTCAGTGCTGAGGGAGTGCCGCACTGTCAGAGGGTCAGTGCTGAGGGAGTGCCGCACTCTCTCACACATACACTCTCAGTGCCTGATTTTACCAAAACTTTGCGCCCGTTTTCGGGTGTGAAATCGGGGTAAAGTTGGGCGTCGGGCCTATACCGCGATCTGCACCCGATTCCGAGCAGATTGCATGTATTTAAATCACTTAATGAACCGCGCGCCCAACCCTACCCCCAAATCCCACTTTACCGTCTTCCGGCCCGATCCGCGTCCGCGCTGTTACCGACCGGCAAAATAAAGTCTGAAGTCTCCGCTGCAGCTTCCGGAGAGCGGGGTCAGAGACTGTAACGGCTCTCTGACCCAGGTCACCCTCTGGCAGGAGGGAGGGTGAGGGGGGGCTGTAGGAGGAGGAGGGGGGCGGGACCCAGGTCACCCTCTGGCAGGCGGAGGGGTGAGGGGGGGGGTGTAGGAGGAGGAGGGGGGCGGGACCCAGGTCACCCTCTGGCAGGCGGGGGGGTGAGGGGGGGGGTGTCGGAGGAGGAGAGGGGCGGGACCCAGATCATCCTCTGGCAGGCGGGGGGGGTGAGGGGGGGGGTTGTGGGAGGAGGAGGGGGGCCGGGACCCAGATCATCCTCTGGCAGGCGGGGGGGTGAGGGGGGGGGGGTTGTGGGAGGAGGAGGGGGGCGGGACCCAGATCATCCTCTGGCAGGCGGGGGGGTGAGGGGGGGGGGTTGTGGGAGGAGGAGGGGGGCGGGACCCAGATCATCCTCTGGCAGGCGGGGGAGGTGAGGGGGGGGGGTGTGGGAGGAGGAGGGGGGCGGGACCCAGATCATCCTCTGGCAGGCGGGGGGGTGAGGGGGGGTGGTGTAGGAGGAGGAGGGGGGCGGGAGCCAGATCATCCCTGGCAGGCGGGGGGGTGAGGGGGGGGGGGGGTGGTGTAGGAGGAGGAGGGGGGCGGGGACCCAGATCATCCTCTGGTCGGGGTGGGAGGTCCGCTGCCAGTCTGCGGCCAATCGGTGG
>NW_027592032.1:0-57500 GCF_964213995.1 Mustelus asterias
CTCAGTACTGACCCACAGTGTGGCGCTCCCTCAGCACTGACCCTCCCACAGTGCGGCGCTCCCTCAGCACTGACCCTCTCACAGTGCGGCGCTCTCTCAGCACTGACCCTCCCACAGCACTGACCCTCCCACAGTGCGGCGCTCCCTCAGCACCGACCCTCCCACAGTGCGGCGCTCCCTCAGCACTGACCCTCCCACAGTGCGGCGCTCTCTCAGCACTGACCCTCCCACAGTGCGGCGCTCCCTCAGCACTGACCCTCCCACAGTGCAGCGCACCCTCAGCACTGACCCTGGGACAGAGGTACATCAGCCCATCTGCCTTCAGTGCAAATTGGTTCTGATTTATGTCTATGGGAATATTGCTTAAATTGGAGCTCTGGAGATAGCTTGCTATTAAGAATTATACTTTGTCATGTTTAAGTATTTTAACTGGGAAAAGTGATGCCAATTCTTTTTGTTCTATTCGAACTGTGTTCTTAAATAAAGTTTGTTTTAATAAAAGCTCCCTCGTGGGTCACTTGAATCATACCTGGAGTGAAACACCTTCCGCTCACCCTCATGCCAAAATCAGAAGGGAAAGTTAAAGTTTATTTATTAGTGTCACAAGTAGGCTGACATTAACACTGCAATGAAGTTACTGTGAAAATCCCTCAGTTGCCACACTCTGTCGCCTGTTCGGGTAACACTGAGGGAGGATTTAGCATAGCCAATCCACCTAACCTACACATTGTTGGAGTGTGGGAGGAAACCGGAGCACCCGGAGGAAACCCACGCAGACACGGGGAGAAGGTGCAGACTGCACACAGACAGTGACCCGAGCCGGGAATCGAACCGGGTCCCTGGCGCTCTGAGGCAGCAGCACTAACCCACTGTGAGATAAAAGTTGGGATCTAGGCTAACTTCATAAAATATACCTTGGAGATTCTGATCTGGTCCCAAACAAGGTCCACTCTGGTGCACTCTGTATCTGGAGGGGGGGGTGGTGGTGGGGGGGGGGAGCTGGGGGTCTCTCTCTGGGGGGGGAGGGTTGGGTGTCTCTGGGGGGGCTGGTGGTCTCTCTCTCTTGGGGGGCGCTGGGGGGTCTGGTGGTCTCTCTCTCTTGGGGGGCGCTGGGGGTCTCTCTCTCTCTGGGGGGGGCTGGGGGGTCTCTCTCTAGGGGCCTTGGGGGGGATCTCTCTGGGGGGGGGGGCTCTCTCTCTCTCTCTGTGGGGGGGGCTGGGGGTCTCTCTCTCTCTCTGGGGGGGTGCTGGGGGTCTCTCTCTCTCTCTCAGGGGGTGCTGGGGGTCTCTCTCTGGGGGGGGGCTGGGGGTCTCTCTGGGGGGGGCTGGGGGTCTCTCTCTGGGGGGGGGTGGCTGGGGGTCTCTCTCTCTCGGGGGGGGCTGGAGGTCTCTCTCTCTCTCTGGGGGGGGGGCTGGAGGTCTCTCTCTCTCTCTGGGGGGGGGGGCTGGGGGTCTCTCTCTCTCGGGGGGAGCTGGGGGTCTCTCTCTCTCTGGGGGGGGGGCTGGGGGTCTCTCTCTCTCTCTCTCTGGGGGGGAGCTGGGGGTCTCTCTCTCTCTCTCTGGGGGGGGGCTGGGGGTCTCTCTCTCTCTCTGGGGGGGGGCTGGGGGTCTCTCTCTCTCTCTGGGGGGGGCTGGGGGTCTCTCTCTCTCTCTGGGGGGGGGGGCTGGGGGTCTCTCTCTCTCTCTCGGGGGGGGGCTGGGGGTCTCTCTCTCTCTCTCTGGGGGGGTGCTGGGGGTCTCTCTCTATCTCTCTGGGGGGGTGCTGGGGGTCTCTCTCTCTCTCTCTGGAGGGGTGCTGGGGGTCTCACTCTCGGGGGGGGGGGCTGGGGGTCTCTCTCTCTGGGGGGGTGCTGGGGGGTCTCTCTCTCTCGGGGGGCTGGGGGTCTCTCACTCTCTCTGGGGGGGTGCTGGGGGTCTCTCTCTCGGGGGGGGCTGGGGGTCTCTCACTCTCTCTGGGGGGGGGCTGGGGGTCTCACTCTCGGGGGGGGAGTTGGGGGTCTCACTCTCTCGGGAGGGGGCTGGGGGTCTCACTCTCTCGGGAGGGGGCTGGGGGTCTCACTCTCTCGGGGGGGTTGGGGGTCTCTCACTCTCTCGGGGGGGGGTTGGGGGTCTCTCACTCTCTCGGGGGGGTTGGGGGTCTCTCTCTCTGGGGGGGGGCTGGGGGTCTCTCTCTCTCTCTCTCTGGGGGGGGAGGCTGGAGGTCTCTCTCGGGGGGGGCTGGAGGTCTCTCTCTCTCTCTGGGGGGGGGGGCTGGAGGTCTCTCTCTCTCTCTGGGGGGGGGGGCTGGGGGTCTCTCTCTCTCTCTCGGGGGGAGCTGGGGGTCTCTCTCTCTCTGGGGGGGGGGCTGGGGGTCTCTCTCTCTCTCTCTGGGGGGGAGCTGGGGGTCTCTCTCTCTCTCTCTGGGGGGGGCGCTGGGGTTCTCTCTCTCTGGGGGGGGGGGCTGGGGGTCTCTCTCTCTCTCTGGGGGGGGGGCTGGGGGTCTCTCTCTCTGGGGGGGGGGGGCTGGGGGTCTCTCTCTCTCTCTCGGGGGGGGGCTGGGGGTCTCTCTCTCTGGGGGGGGCTGGGGGTCTCTCTCTCTCTGGGGGGGCTGGGGGTCTCTCTCTCTCTCTGGGGGGGAGCTGGGGGTCTCTCTCTCTCTGGGGGGGGGCTGGGGGTCTCTCTCTCTCTGGGGGGGGGGGCTGGGGGTCTCTCTCTCTCGGGGGGGGCTGGGGGTCTCTCTCTCTGGGGGGGGCTGGGGGTCTCTCTCTCTCTCTGGGGGGGGGCTGGGGGTCTCTCTCTCTCTCTGGGGGGGGGGGGCTGGGGGTCTCTCTCTCTCTCTGGGGGGGGGCTGGGGGTCTCTCTCTCTCTCGGGGGGGGGGGCTGGGGGTCTCTCTCTCTCTCTGGGGGGGGCTGGGGGTCTCTCTCTCTCTCTGGGGGGGGGGGGCTGGGGTCTCTCTCTCTCTCTGGGGGGGGGGCTGGGGGTCTCTCTCTCTCGGGGGGGGGGGGCTGGGGGTCTCTCTCGGGGGGGGGGCTGGGGGTCTCTCTCTCTGGGGGGGGAGCTGGGGGTCTCTCTCTCTCTCTGGGGGGGGCTGGGGGTCTCTCTCTGGGGGGGGGAGCTGGGGGTCTCTCTCTGGGGGGGGGAGCTGGGGGTCTCTCTCTCTCTGGGGGGGGGGGGTTGGGGGGGTCTCTCTCTCTCTCTCTCTCTGGGGGGGGGGGCTGGGGGTCTCTCTCTCTCTGGGGGGGGGGGCTGGGGGTCTCTCTCTCTCTCTCTCTGGGGGGGGGGGCTGGGGGTCTCTCTCTCTCTCTCTCTGGGGGGGGGGTTGGGGGTCTCTCTCTCTCTCTCTGGGGGGGGGTTTGGGGGTCTCTCTCTCTCTGGGGGGGGTTTGGGCGTCTCTCTCTCTCTCTGGGGGGGGGGTTGGGGGTCTCTCTCTCTCTCTCTCTGGGGGGGGGCTGGGGGTCTCTCTCTCTCTCTCTCTGGGGGGGGGCTGGGGGTCTCTCTCTCTCTCTCTCTGGGGGGGGGGTTATTTTGTGTGTTTCCAATCAGGCGCCGCCGCGGCCGCCCCGCCCCCCCGGGGGCCTCCCTGACTCCGCGGCGCTCCGGTTGCCGGGGAAACGCGGCCTAGCGGGCGCCCCGCAGCCTGAGCCGCGGGAATGTGGAGACTGGGAGGCGGCGTCCGGCTGGCGGCGAGGCCCGGGCCCCGCATCCCCCCGCCCGCCGCACCGGGAGGCCGCGGAGTGAGCGGCAGCCCCGCCCGGGTGAGAGAGAGAGAGAGAGAGGGGGGGGAGAGGGAAAAGGTGGAGAGATGGAAAGAGAGAGAGAAAGAAAGGAGAGAAGGTGTAAGGAGAGATAGAGAAGGAGAGGAATAGAGAGAAGGAAAAAGAGAGAGAGAGAAAAAGAGAGGATGAAAGACAGAGACATTAAAGAGAGAGAGAAAACCGACTGGGAGTTTTGCTCAGTGTGACCCGAACAGGAATGTGGGCGACCAGGGGATTTTCACAGTAACTTCATTGCAGTGTTAATGTCAGCCTTACTTGTGACACGAATAAATAAACTTTTACTTTAACCGGAGCACCCGGAGGAAACCCACGCAGACACGGGGAGAAGGTGCAGACTCCGCACAGACAGTGACCCCGAGCCGGGAATCGAACCCGGGTCCCTGGTGCCGTGAAGCAGCAGCGCCAACCCGCCGCGCCGCCCAGACTGCTCATATGAAGAAGAGAGAGACGGTTTGCTACAGACCATGTGCCTTGTCTCCACGGATCCGTTTAATAAATCGTATTTTCTGAATCTCGAAGTCTGACTACCGGTGGATTTTTCCCACAACAAATGGCGTAGTCGGCAGGATCCTATTACTGGTGAGACCGATTGGCCACGGTCGCAACCGGGGTAGAGATCGCGGGATCTGTGACAGTCGGACTGGATCGGAAAATACGGTTTATAAGGGGGAAATATTTGTACTGTGTATTTGTGATAGTATTTTGTTATAGTGATAAGTACTAACTGCTGATAGGAATAAATAACTGTGATTTGTGCTGATCAACAAAAGGACAAGGTAGTGCCTGTCTCAAAAGCTCTGCCTTAGACTGGCTATTAAGAGCGGGAGAGAAAGAGAGAGGCAGGAGACAGAGAGAGAGAGAGACAGGGAGGGAGAGAGAGAAAGGAGACAGAGAGAGAGAAGACAAAAAAAGGTGAGAGAGAAAAGAGAGAAAGAGAAAGGAGGAGACAGAGAAGGAAAGAAGGGTGAGAAAGAGAGAGGGAAGATGTGTTTATTGGGACATTGATTGGGAACGAGGGAGATGGATGGGGTACTGTTAAAGGTGGTGGGATATTCCCCCAGACCCTAGAACTGAATTGGTGCTGTACAGAATTATAAATGTATCCCTGCCTTCTCCAGACTGATAGACCATTAGTGGAGGGGTTTGCCTTGTACTGAGCAGCTTGGGGCAGGGAGGGGGACGGGGGATTTGGGGGGGGGGGGGGGGGGGCGATACTGGAGCTATCCTGTTATTGTACGAGCCATACATTCAGGGAGCAGAAATCCAAGCCCCAGAGAAGACAGCTGGACAAATCAAATTTAACTTTGTGCAAAACCCCCAGTCGAACTGGGGGGAGGGGCGGGCGGGCGCCGTAAAAGTGGTCGTGAGTCTATCCTAGTCTCATAAAAGACAACACCCTCCCATATGGTTCGCTCCTGTTTCATTCCGCAAGGAGACCTGCCCCTAAATTAAACCGAATGAACTGAGGGACAAAGTTAAAATGGGCAACCCCTTAAAAACCGGGCTGGGATTGGAGAGGGGGGGGGGGGTAGTTTATAGTTCTCAGTCCCGTAGGAATGATGTGGAGATGCCGGCGTTGGACTGGGTGGGCACAGTAAGTCTCTCAACACCGGGTTAAAGTCCCAACAGGTTTATTTGGTAGCACGAGCTTTCAGAGCACTGCTCCTTGATCAGGTAGAAATGTGATTAATGATTAACTACCCTCCAAAATTAGCTATTGGAATCAGAGAATCCCTCCAGTGCAGAAGGAGGCCATTCGGCCCATTGAGTCTGCACTATCCCCGTAACCCCATCTATTTACCCAAGGTAGGATCGCTGTGCCACCCTGAATTATTGGCATTCTTTCAGTGACACCCGTGCCCCGAGTGGTGGTGTTCTCCGCTGCCCCAGTGATACTCTGGGCAGCACGGTGGCACAGTGGGTTAGCACTGCTGCCTCACAGCGCCAGGGACCGGGTTCGATTCCTGCCTTGGGTCACTGTGTGGAGTTTGCACGTTCTCCCCGTGTCTGCGTGGGTTAGGTGGATTGGCCATGCTAAATTGTCCCTTAGTGTCCAAAGATGTGCAGGTTAGGTGGATTGGCCATGCTAAATTGCCCCTCAGTGTCCAAAGATGTGCAGGTTAGGGGGATTGGCCATGCTAAATTGCCCCTTAGTGTCCAAAGATGTGCAGGTTAGGTGGATTGGCCGTGCTAAATTGCCCCTTAGTGTCCAAGATGTGTAGGTTAGGTGGATTGGCCATTCGTATTTGTCCCTTAGTGTCCAAAGATGTGCAGGTTAGGGGGATTGGCCGTGCTAAATTGCCCCTTAGTGTCCAAAGATGTGCGGGTTGGGTGGATTGGCCATGCTAAATTGCCCCTTAGTGTCCAAAGATGTGCGGGTTAGGTGGATTGGCCATTTGTATATGTCCCTTAGTGTCCAAAGATGTGCAGGTTAGGTGGATTGGCTGTGCTAAATTGTCCCTTAGTGTCCAAAGATGTGCTGGTTAGGTGGATTGGCCGTGCTAAATTGTCCCTTAGTGTCCAAAGATGTGCAGGTTAGGTGGATTGGCCGTGCTAAATTGTCCCTTAGTGTCCAAAGATGTGCTGGTTAGGTGGATTGGCCGTGCTAAATTGTCCCTTAGTGTCCAAAGATGTGCAGGTTAGGTGGATTGGCCGTGCTAAATTGCCCCTTAGTGTCCAAAGATGTGCAGGTTAGGTGGATTGGCCATGCTAAATTGTCCCTTCGTGTCCAAAGATGTGCAGGTTAGGGGGATTGGCCGTGCTAAATTGCCCCTTAGTGTCCAAAGATATGCGGGTTAGGTGGATTGGCCATTCGTATTTGTCCCTTAGTGTCCAAAGATGTGGAGGTTAGGTGGATTGGCCGTGCTAAATTGTCCCTTAGTGTCCAAAGATGTGCTGGTTAGGTGGATTGGCCGTGCTAAATTGTCCCTTAGTGTCCAAAGATGTGCTGGTTAGGTGGATTGGCCGTGCTAAATTGTCCCTTAGTGTCCAAAGATGTGCTGGTTAGGTGGATTGGCTGTGCTAAATTGTCCCTTAGTGTCCAAAGATGTGCAGGTTAGGTGGATTGGCCGTGCTAAATTGCCCCTTAGTGTCCAAAGATGTGCTGGTTAGGTGGATTGGCCATTCGTATTTGTCCCTTAGTGTCCAAAGATGAGCGGGCTAATTGGATTGGCCATGTTAAATTGCCCCTTAGTGTCAGGGGGATTAGCTCGGGTAAACACATGGGGTTATGGGGATAGGGTGGGACTGTGGCCGGCGCAGACTCAATGGGCTGAATGGCCTCCTCCTGCACTGTAGGGTTTCTATGATACCCAGTGAAGATTGTCAGGGAAAACCATTTTCCCTCTGGTCCCCTGATAACCAGTTAGAGATGTAAACCCCCTCCCAAAGAGGGTGGCTGTGACCAGGAACCCACTTACTGCTCCTCGGATATTGGGAGCAGTTTTGGGGTCCCGTATCTAAGGAAGGATGTGCCGGCCTTGGAAAGGGTCCAGAGGAGGTTCACAAGAATGATCCCTGGAATGAAGAGCTTGTCGTATGAGGAACGGTTGAGGACTCTGGGTCTGTACTCGTTGGGAGTTTAGAAGGATGAGGGGGGGGATCTTATTGAAACTTACAGGATACTGCGAGGCCTGGATAGAGTGGACGTGGAGAGGATGTTTCCACTAGTGGGAAAAACTAGAACCAGAGGCACAACCTCAGGCTAAAGGGACGATCCTTTAAAACAGAGATGAGGAGGAATTTCTTCAGCCAGAGAGTGGGGAATCTGTGGAACTCTTTGCCGCAGAAGGCTGTGGAGGCCGGGTCATTGAGTATTTATTTATTAGTGTCACAAGTAGGCTTACATTAACACTGCAATGAAGTTACTGTGATAATCCCCGAGTCGCCACACTCCGGTGCCTGTTCGGGTTACACTGAGGCAGAATTTAGCACGGCCAATGCGCTCGAACCAGCACGTCTTTCAGACTGTGGGAGGAAACCGGAGCACCCGGAGGAAACCCACGCAGACACGGGGAAAATGTGCAGACTCCACACAGACAGTGACCCGAGCCAGGAATCGAACCCGGGTCCCTGGCGCTGTGAGGCAGCCACTGTGCCACCCCAAAGATAGATAGGTTCTTGATTGGGAAGGGGATCAAAGGTTACAGGGGAAAGGCAGGAGAATGGAGTTGAGAAATGTATCAGCCATGGAGGAGCAGACTCGATGGGCCGAATGGCCTGATTCTGCTCCGAGTCTTGTGATCCACTGAGAGGGTGCTGGAGTTGGATTCCGTACGGGAATTGGGATGAGGGCTTGTGAGGAGGATTGGTTTGCCGGGTTAAGGAATGACAGCGGGTTTGCGTGGTACCCAATCGAACAACTCTTTCATAGGGCAGGTACGGGGAGACGACCGGCTGAATGGACTCGCTGCCGGCCTCCGAAGGTCCGGGCACCAGCTGAGACGCTGCTTCTCTCTCCGCAGGGCACAGTCATCGTGGAGCGCTGGTGGCAGGTTCCCCTCGCGAAGGAAGGAAGTCCGGCAAGGCTGCACCCACGCAGACACCGGGTCTACAAACTGGTGGAGGACACCAAACTGAGACCCAAAGTGGACCTGGAGCTGATCCTGACGCAGACAGTGCCCAGTAGGTATCCAGAGTCACTGCTCCCTCCACCCTGCCGACAAAACCCCGTCTCCTTTAACCTTCTGAATGTTTCCCTCCCACACACAGAGCTCGGAGGGCGAGGAGACACGGTGTTTGTGAAAGCGTCGCTAGGTCGGAACAAGCTCCTTCCCCAAGGTCTCGCCGTCTACGCCTCCCCGGAAAACAAGGCCGTGTTTGAGGAAGAACGAAGGGTCAGTGATATCCCCGCTTACATTTCTACCCCTCGCTCTCACACACTCCCGCTCCCTCGCGGGCGCCCTCGCTCTCTCTCTCACACACTCCCCCCCTCTCTCGCCATCGCTCTCTCTCTCGCTCTCACACACCCCCGCTCTCACACACCCCCGCTCTCACACACCCCCGCTCTCACACACCCCCGCTCTCACACACCCCCGCTCTCACACACCCCCGCTCTCACACACCCCCGCTCTCACACACCCCCGCTCTCACACACCCCCGCTCTCACACACCCCCGCTCTCACACACCCCCGCTCTCACACACCCCCGCTCTCTCTCGCTCTCTCTCTCTCTCGCCCTCACTCTCACACACCCCCGCTCCCTCGCGGGCGCCCTCGCTCTCACACACCCCCGCTCCCTCGCGGGCGCCCTCGCTCTCACACACTCCCGCTCTCACACACCCCCGCTCCCTCGCGGGCGCCCTCGCTCTCACACACTCCCGCTCTCACACACCCCCGCTCCCTCGCGGGCGCCCTCGCTCTCACACACTCCCGCTCTCACACACCCCCGCTCCCTCGCGGGCGCCCTCGCTCTCACACACTCCCGCTCTCACACACCCCCGCTCCCTCGCGGGCGCCCTCGCTCTCACACACTCCCGCTCCCTCGCGGGCGCCCTCGCTCTCACACACCCCCGCTCCCTCGCGGGCGCCCTCGCTCTCACACACTCCCGCTCCCTCGCGGGCGCCCTCGCTCTCACACACTCCCGCTCCCTCGCGGGCGCCCTCGCTCTCACACACTCCCGCTCCCTCGCGGGCGCCCTCGCTCTCACACACCCCCGCTCCCTCGTGGGCGCCCTCGCTCTCACACACCCCCGCTCCCTCGCGGGCGCCCTCGCTCTCACACACCCCCGCTCTCACACACCCCCGCTCTCACACACCCCCGCTCTCACACACCCCCGCTCCCTCGCGGGCGCCCTCGCTCTCACACACTCCCTCTCTCACACACCCCCGCTCTCACACACCCCCGCTCCCACACACCCCCGCTCCCACACACCCCCGCTCCCACACACCCCCGCTCCCACACACCCCCGCTCTCACACACCCCCGCTCCCTCGCGGGCGCCCTCGCTCTCACACACCCCCGCTCTCACACACCCCCGCTCTCACACACCCCCGCTCTCACACACCCCCGCTCTCACACACCCCCGCTCTCACACACCCCCGCTCTCACACACCCCCGCTCTCACACACCCCCGCTCTCACACACCCCCGCTCTCACACCCCCCGCTCTCACACACCCCCGCTCTCACACACCCCCGCTCTCACACACCCCCGCTCTCACACACCCCCGCTCTCCACACCCCTGCTCTCACACACCCCCGCTCTCACACCCCCCCGCTCTCACACCCCCCGCTCTCACACCCCCCGCTCTCACACCCCCCCGCTCTCACACCCCCCCGCTCTCACACCCCCCGCTCTCACACCCCCCCGCTCTCACACCCCCCCGCTCTCACACCCCCCGCTCTCACACCCCCCCGCTCTCACACCCCCCCGCTCTCACACCCCCCCGCTCTCACACACCCCCGCTCTCACACACCCCCGCTCTCACACACCCCCGCTCTCACACACCCCCGCTCTCACACACCCCCGCTCTCACACACCCCCGCTCTCACACACCCCCGCTCTCACACACCCCCTCTCACACACCCCCGCTCCCTCGCGGGCGCCCTCGCTCTCTCTCTCGCTCTCACACACTCCCGCTCTCTCGCGGGCGCCCTCGCTCTCTCGCCCTCGCTCTCTCTCGCTCTCACACACTCCCGCTCCCTCGCGGGCACCCTCGCTCTCGCGCACTCGCTTTCTCTCGCGCACTCGCTCTTTCTCGTGCTCTCGCTCTCTCTCGCTCTCTCGTTCTCACTCTCTCGCTCTCTCGCTCTCTCGCTCTCACTCTCTCGCTCTCACTCTCTCGCTCTCACTCTCTCGCTCTCACTCTCTCGCTCTCACTCTCTCGCTCTCGCTCTCACTCTCTCGCTCTCACTCTCTCGCTCTCGCTCTCGCTCGCTCTCACTCGCTCACTCTCTCGCTCTCACTCTCACTCTCGCTCTCGCTCGCTCTCACTCTCGCTCGCACTCACTCTCTCACTCTCGCTCGCACTCACTCTCTCACTCTCGCTCGCTCTCACTCGCTCGCTCTCACTCGCTCGCTCTCACTCTCTCGCTCTCACTCTCTCGCTCTCACTCTCTCGCTCTCACTCTCTCGCTCTCACTCTCCCGCTCTCGCTCTCTCGCTCTCGCTCTCTCGCTCTCGCTCTCACACTCTCGCTCTCACTCTCTCGCTCTCGCCCTCACTCTCTCGCTCTCACTCTCTCGCTCTCACTCTCTCGCTTCACTCTCTCGCTCTCACTCTCTCGCTCTCACTCTCTCGCCTCTCTCGCTCTCACTCTCTCGCTCTCACTCTCTCGCTCTCACTCTCTCGCTCTCACTCTCTCGCTCTCACTCTCTCCTCTCTCTCTCTCTCTCGCTCTCACTCGCTCGCTCTCACTCGCTCGCTCTCACTCTCTCGCTCTCCACTCTCTCGCTCTCACTCTCGCCTCTCACTCTCTCACTCTCTCGCTCTCACTCTCTCACTCTCTCGCTCTCACTCTCTCACTCTCTCGCTCTCACTCTCTCACTCTCTCGCTCTCACTCGCTCGCTCTCGCACACGCACGTGGAGTGAAGGGATTACAATGCAGAATCTGACTAAATAATCTTTCTCGTTCTAACAGTTATTCCGAGAGGGAAAACCAGAGGAGAGAAAGCAGACACGCACTGGGGAAATGGTGAGTCACCTCCCCGTCCCCGTAACCCCTCCCCATCCCCGTAACCCCCCTCCCCATCCACGTAACCCCCTCCCCGTCCCCGTAGCCCCGTCCCCGTAACCCCCTCCGCATCCCCGTAACCCCCTCCCCATCCCCGTAACCCCCTCCCCACACCTGTAACCCCCTCCCCATCCCTGTAACCCCCTCTCCATCCCCGTAACCCCCTCCCCGTCCCCGTAACCCCCTCCCCATCCCCGTAACCCCCTCCCCATCCCCGTAACCCCCTCCCCATCCCCGTAACCCCATCCCCATCCCCGTAACCCCCTCCCCATCCCCCCGTAACCCCCTCCCCCATCCCCGTAACCCCCTCCCCATCCCCGTAACCCCCTCCCCGTCCCGGTAACCCCCTCCCCGTCCCGGTAACCCCCTCCCCGTCCCGGTAACCCCCTCCCCGTTCCCGTAACCCCCTCCCCGTACCGGTAACCCCCTCCCCATCCCGGTAACCCCCTCCCCGTCCCGGTAACCCCGTCCCCGTAACCCCCTCCCCGTCCCCGTAACCCCCTCCCCGTCCCTGTAACCCCATCCCCGTAACCCCCTCCCCGTCCCCGTAACCCCCTCCCCGTCCCCGTAACCCCCTCCCCATCCCCGTAACCCCCTCCCCGTCCCCGTAACCCCGTCCCCGTAACCCCCTCCCCGTAACCCCCTCCCCGTCCCCGTAACCCCGTCCCCGTAACCCCCTCCCCGTCCCCGTAACCCCCTCCCCACCCCCGTAACCCCCTCCCCACCCCCGTAACCCCCTTCCCCATCCCGGTAACCCCCTCCCCACCCCTGTAACCCCCTCCAGCTCCACACCTCCCTCTCTATCTCCGTATCCTCCTCCAGCCCCCACACCCCCTCCCTATCTCTGTAACCCCCTCCACCCCTCTCCCTATCTCTGTAACCCCCTACCCCTTCCTCCTCCCCCTGCCCCTCTCCCCCCTCCCCCTGCCCCTCCCCTCCCCCCTTCCCCTCCCCTCCCCCCTCCCCTCCCCTCCCCCCTCCCCTCCCCTCCTCCATCCCCCTCCCCCTCCCCTACACCCCCTCCCCTTCCCCCCTCCTCCCTTCCCTCCCCTCCCCCCTTCCCCCCCTGCCTCCCCCTCCCCCCTGCCTCTCCCTCCCCCCCTCCCCGCCCCCTCACCCCCTCCCGCCCCGTCCCCCCTCCCCTCCCTGTCCCCCCCTCCCCCTTCCACCCCCCCTCCCTCCTCCCCCACCCCCCTTCCCTCCTCCCTCCCGCTCTCCCCACCTCCCGCTCTCCCCCCGCCCCCCGCTGCCCCCTCCCCCTCCCCCCCTCCCCCTCCCCGTCCCCCCTCCCCGTCCCCCCTCCCCATCCCCCCGTCCCCCCTGTCCCTCCTCCCCCTCCCCAGTCCCCCCCTATCACTGTCTGTGTGGAGTTTGCACCTTCTCCCCGTGTCTGCGTGGGTTTCCTCCGGGTGCTCTGGTTTCCTCCCACAGTCTGAAACACGTGCTGGTTAGGGTGCATTGACCCAAACAGGGTCGGACTGTAGCAACTAGGGGATTTTCACAGTAACTTCTTTGCAGTGTTGATGTAAGCCTTACTTGTGACTAATAAATAAACTTTATTTACTTTACTTTACTTAGTGTCTAAAGATGTGCGGGTTAGGTGGATTGGCCGTGCTAAATTGCCCCTTAGTGTCAGCGGGATTAGCCGGGTACATATGTGGGGTTATGGGGATAGGGCCTGGGTGGGATTGTTGTCAGTGCAGACTCGATGGGCTGAATGGCCTCCTTCTGCACTGTAGGGATTCTATGACCTCTGATTCTAGTATTTGAGCGGATGGGGGCAAGCGAGACTCTGGCCCTTAACAACTGACACAACATCTGGGGGGGGAGGGAGGGACAGATGAGATTTTTATTTAAATGCAGCGAGTTGTTGTGATCTGAAAGGGCGCTGATTCAATCGAAACTTTCAAAGGTGCGGGGAGATTTGGAAAACAATTTGGAGGGGATTGCGGGGGGTGTGGTAAGCATGCAGGTGAATTGGATAGGTCTTTCAAGAGCTAGAACATAAAAGATGGGCTGAATAGCCTCCCCTTCCTTTCTACCCCCCCCCCACTCCTTACAAACACTCCCTCACCCTCCTCCGACACAAAGCAAGACCTTGGAGTCCTCGAGCATCAGTCGCTGAGAGTAAGCGCGCAGGTACAGCAGGCAGTAAAGAAGGCAGACGGTATGTTGGCCTTCATAGCGAGAGGATTTGAGTACAGGGATAGGGATGTTTTGCTGCAATTGTACAGGGCGTTGGTGAGGCCACACCTGGAGTATTGTGTGCAGTTTTGGTCTCCTTATCTGAGGAAGGATGTCCTTGCTACAGAGGGAGCACAGCGAAGGTTTACCAGGCTGATTCCTGGGATGGCAGGTCTGTCATATGAGGAGAGACTAAGTCGGTGAGGATTATATTCACTGGAGTTTAGGAGAGTGAGAGGGGATCTCATAGAAACTTATAAAATTCTAACAGGGTGGATTCAGAAAGAATGTTCCCGATGGTGGGGGGAGTCCAGAACTAGGGGGTCACAGTTTGAGGATAAGGGGTAAACTTTTAGGACTGAGGTGAGGAGAAATTTCTTCACCCAGAGGGTGGTGAATGTGTGGAATTCACTCCCACAGAAAGTTAAGGTTCATTTATTAGTGTCACAAGGCTTACATTAACACTGCAATGAAGTCACTGTGAAAATCCCCCTCGTCACCACACTCCGGCGCCTGTTCGGGTTACACTGAGGGAGAATTTAGCACGGCCAATGCACCCTAACCAGCACGTCTTTCAGACTGTGGGAGGAAACCGGAGCACCCGGAGGAAACCCACGCAGACACGGGGAGAACGTGCAGACTCCGCACAGACAGTGACCCAAGCCGGGAATCGAACCAGGGTCCCTGGCGCTGTGAGGCAGCAGTGCTAACCCGCTGTGTCACCCCAGTAGTTGAGGCCAAAACATTGTGTGATTTGGAGAAGGAATTAGATATCGCTCTTGGGGCGAAAGGGATCGAGGGATACGGGGGGAAGGGGGGGAATCAGGATATTGGATTTGATGATCAGCCAGGATCAGAATGAATAGTGCAGCAGGCAGGAAGGGCCGAATGGCCTCCTCCTGTTTCTCTGGGCCGGGTCTGTGATTCCCTCTGCTTCCCTTGTTCAGACGATCGAGTTCCTGAAGAATTCCACTCTGATGGTGAGGATGAAGAATAATGTGAAGTGGGAGCTGACGAAGGAGCTAGTGTGCCGACATTTCCTGAAGGAGGTGAGTGAGACCGAGACCCACGGGTCCAAGTAACTCCTCCCCGACCGCCTCTTTCCGACCCTGAGGCAACCGGCCATTGTTCTATCCATTCACAGGACGTGGGCCCCGCTGGCCGGGCCCAGCGTTTATCCCTAATTGTCCCTCAAGAAGGTGGTGGGTGAGCTGCCATCTTGAACCCGCCGCAGGGGTGTAGGTACACCCACAGTGCTGTTAGGGAGGGAGTTCCGGGATTGTTATTGGACATCAGTCAGTCCCCGTGTGTGGTGTAGGTACACCCACAGTGCTGTTAGAGAGGGAGTTCCGGGATTGTTATTGGATATCAGTCAGTCCCTGTGTGTGGGGTAGGTACACCCACAGCGCTGTTAGGGAGGGTGTTCCAGGATTGTTATTGGATATCAGTCAGTCCCCGTGTGTGGGGTAGGTACACCCACAGTGCTTTTAGGGAGGGAGTTCCAGGATTGTTATTGGACATCAGTCAGTCCCCGTGTGTGGTGTAGGTACACCCACAGTGCTGTTAGAGAGGGAGTTCCGGGATTGTTATTGGATATCAGTCAGTCCCCGTGTGTGGGGTAGGTACACCCACAGTGCTGTTAGGGAGGGAGTTCCGGGATTGTTATTGGATATCAGTCAGTCCCCGTGTGTGGGGTAGGTACACCCACAGTGCTGTTAGGGAGGGAGTTCCGGGATTGTTATTGGACATCAGTCAGTCCCCGTGTGTGGGGTAGGTACACCCACGGCGCTGTTAGGGAGGGAGTTCCAGGATTGTTATTGGACATCAGTCAGTCCCCGTGTGTGGGGTAGGTACACCCACGGTGCTGTTAGGGAGGGAGTTCCGGGATTGTTATTGGACATCAGTCAGTCCCCGTGTGTGGGGTAGGTACACCCACAGTGCTGTTAGGGAGGGAGTTCCGGGATTTTGACCCCAGCCACAGTGAAGGAACGGCCGATATATTTCCCAGTCGGGATGGTGAGTGGCTCGGAGGGGGGAACTTGCAGGCGGTGGGTGTTCCCCATGTGTCTGCTGCCCCCCCCCCCCTTAGAACATAGAACATAGAACATTACAGCTCAGAACAGGCCCTTCGGCCCACGATGTTGCACCGACCAGTTAAAAAAAAAACTGTGACCCTCCAACCTAAACCAATTTCTTTTCGTCCATGAACCTATCTACGGATCTCTTAAACGCCCCCAAACTAGGCGCATTTACAACTGATGCTGGCAGGGCATTCCAATCCCTCACCACCCTCTGGGTAAAGAACCTACCCCTGACATCGGTTCTATAACTACCCCCCCTCAATTTAAAGCCATGCCCCCTCGTGCTGGATTTCTCCATCAGAGGAAAAAGGCTATCACTATCCACCCTATCTAAACCTCTAATCATCTTATATGTTTCAATAAGATCCCCTCTTAGCCGCCGCCTTTCCAGCGAAAACAATCCCAAATCCCTCAGCCTCTCCTCATAGGATCTCCCCTCCATACCAGGCAACATCCTGGTAAACCTCCTCTGCACCCTCTCCAAAGCCTCCACATCCTTCCTGTAATGTGGGGACCAGAACTGCACACAGTACTCCAAGTGCGGCCGCACCAGAGTTGTTTACAGTTGCAACATAACGCTACGACTCCTAAATTCAATCCCCCTACCAATAAACGCCAAGACACCATATGCCTTCTTAACAACCTTATCTACTTGATTCCCAACTTTCAGGGATCTATGCACACATACACCTAGATCCCTCTGCTCCTCCACACTATTCAAAGTCCTCCCGTTAGCCCTATACTCAACACATCTGTTATTCCTATCAAAGTGAATTACCTCACACTTCTCCGCATTAAACTCCATCCGCCACCTCTCGGCCCAACTTTGCAACCTGTCTAAGTCTTCCTGCAAACTACGACACCCTTCCTCACTGTCTACCACACCACCGACTTTGGTGTCATCAGCAAATTTGCTAATCCACCCAACTATACCCTCATCCAGATCATTAATAAATATTACAAACAGCAGTGGCCCCAAAACAGATCCCTGAGGTACACCACTTGTAACCGCACTCCATGATGAATATTTACTATCAACCACCACCCTCTGTTTCCTATCCGCTAGCCAATTCCTGATCCAATTTCCTAGATCACCCCCAATCCCATACATCTGCATTTTCTGCAGAAGCCTACCATGGTGAACCTTATCAAACGCCTTACTAAAATCCATATATACCACGTCCACTGCCTTGCCCCCATCCACCTCCTTGGTCACTTTCTCAAAAAACTCAATAAGGTTAGTAAGGCACGACCTACCTGCCACAAAACCATGCTGACTATCACCTATCAATTCATTACTCTCCAAATAACTATAAATCCTATCCCTTATAATTTTTTCCAACATCTTGCCGACAACAGAAGTGAGACTCACCGGTCTATAATTCCCGGGGAAGTCTCTGTTCCCCTTCTTAAACAATGGGACAACATTCGCTAACCTCCAATCTTCTGGTACTATACCAGAGGCCAACGACGACCTGAAGATCAGAGCCAGAGGCTCTGCAATCACTTCTCTTGCCTCCCAGAGAATCCTTGGATAAATCCCATCCGGACCAGGGGATTTATCTATTTTCAGACCCTCCAGAATATCCTGCACATCCTCCTTATCAACTGTAATACTGTCTATTCTACTCCCCTGCAACCCAGTGTCCTCCTCAGCTATATTCATGTCCCCTTGCGTGAACACCGAAGAGAAATATTGGTTCAATGCTTCACCAATCTCCTCCGGTTCCACACATAACTTCCCTCTGCCATCTATAACTGGCCCTAAACTTGCCCTAACCAACCTTCTGTTCTTGACATACCTATAGAACGCCTTAGGATTCTCTTTAACCCTATCCGCCAAAGTCTTCTCATGTCCCCTTTTAGCCCTTCTAAGCTCGCTCTTCAACTCCCTCTTAGCCAATCTAAAGCTTTCTAGTGCACTACCCGAGTGCTCACGTCTCATCCGAACATAAGCCTCCTTTTTCTTTTTAACCAACAAAGAAACTTTTTTGGTGCACCACGGTTCCCTAGCCCTACCAATTCCTCCTTGCCTGACAGGGACATACCTATCACAGACTCGCAGTAGCTGCTCCTTGAAAAAACTCCACATGTCGGACGTTCCCAGTCCCTGTAAACTCCTAGTCCAACCTATGTTTCCTAATTCTCTCCTAATAGCCTCATAATTACCCTTCCCCCAGCTAAAACCACTGGCCCGAGGTTCATGCCTATCCCTTTCCATCACTAAGGTGAACGTAACCGAATTGTGGTCACTATCACCAAAATGCACACCAACTTCCAAGTCTAGCACCTGGTCTGGCTCATTTCCCAGCACCAGATCTGTCCTTCTAGATGGTAGAGGTGGTGGGTTTGGAAGGTGCTGTCGAAGGAGCCTTGGTGAGTCGCTGCGGGGCATCTTGTAGATGGTTCACACGGCTGTGTCGGGGGTGGAGGGAGTGAGTGTTTGTGGTTAGCGTGTCGATCGAGCGGGGCTGCTTTGCCCTGGATGGTGTTGATGAAATCTGGAAAACTGTTTATTAGTGTCACAGGTCAGCTTACATTAACACTGCAATGAAGTTACTGTGAAAATCCCCGAGTCGCCACACTCCGGTGCCTGTTCGGGTTACACTGAGGCAGAATTTAGCATGGCCAATGCACCCGAACCAGCACGTCTTTCGGACTGTGGGAGGAAACCGGAGCACCCGGAGGAAACCCACGCAGACACGGGGAGAACGTGCAGACTCAGCACAGACAGTGACCCGAGCCGGGAATCGAACCCGGGTCCCTGGAGCTGTGAAGCAGCAGTGCTAACCCACTGTGCTCGGACGGGCAGTCGAGAGTCAACCACATTGCTGTGGCTCTGGAGTCACATGTAGGCCAGACCGGGGTAAGGACGGCAGATTTCCTTCCCTAAAGGGAACCGGATGGGTTTTTCCCACAATGGGTCATCAGTAGATTCTTAATTCCAGATTTTCTTTTATTGAATTCAAATTCCACCATCTGCCGTGGCGGGGATTCGAACCCGGGTCCCCCAGGATGTTAGCTGAGTTTCTGGATGATTAGCCTGGTGATGATACCACTGGGCCATCGCCCCCCTGTGTGAAGAATGCTGTTTTGATTTCCTTTACCCCTCCAGACCCCCCCATTCAGTGACAATGAGGGGGCTGGGGGCCGAGGCAGGGTTCGGAGTGAATACGGGCAGCACGGTAGCACAGTGGTTAGCACTGCTGCTTAACAGCTCCAGGGTCCCGGGTTCGATTCCCAGCTTGGGTCACTGTCTGAGTGGAGTTTGCACATTCTCCCCGTGTCTGCGTGGGTTTCCTCCGGGTGCTCCGGTTTCCTCCCACACTCCAAAGATGTGCGGGTTTGGTGGACTGGCCATGCTAAATTGCCCCTTAGTGTCCAAAGATGTGTCGGTTAGAGGGATGAGTGGGTAAAATATGTAGGGATATGGGGGTAGGGCCTGGGTGGGATTGTGGTCGGTGCAGACTCGATGGGCCGAATGGCCTCTTTCTGCACTGTGGGGTTTCTGTGAATAAATGAAATCCGACCGTTTCTTTCTCAGCTCCGAGTCTTCGTGCCGCAAGATGCATTGAAGATCCCGGAGGAACCAATCACTACCTGGGGAGAACACTGGTGCGAAGTTACAGTGAGTGATCGTGAAGATTTCCCGTCACGTTCCGCGATTCTCCCCTTCCTTTATCCGGTTTACACCATCAGAGACTAGGTGGGGAGGTTTCAGAACTGTCGCAGCATCAGGATCGGATGAGACATTCACCAAAGCTCCCTCTACACTGTCCCCCATCAAACACTCCCAGGACAGGTACAGCACGGGGTTAGATACAGAGTAAAGCTCCCTCTACACTGTCCCCCATCAAACACTCCCAGGACAGGTACAGCACGGGGTTAGATACAGAGTAAAGCTCCCTCTACACTGTCCCCCATCAAACACTCCCAGGACAGGTACAGCACGGGGTTAGATACAGAGTAAAGCTCCCTCTACACTGTCCCCCATCAAACATTCCCAGGACAGGTACAGCACGGGGTTAGATACAGAGTAAAGCTCCCTCTACACTGTCCCCCATCAAACACTCCCAGGGCAGGTACAGCACGGCGTTAGATACAGAGTAAAGCTCCCTCTTCACTGTCCCCATCAAACACTCCCAGGACAGGTACAGCACGGGGTTAGATACAGAGTAAAGCTCCCTCTACACTGTCCCCCATCAAACACTCCCAGGACAGGTACAGCACGGGGTTAGATACAGAGTAAAGCTCCCTCTGCGCTGTCCCCATCAAACACTCCCAGGACAGGGACAGCACGGGGTTAGATACAGAGTAAAGCTCCCTCTACACTGTCCCCATCAAACATTCCCAGGACAGGTACAGCACGGGGTTAGATACAGAGTAAAGCTCCCTCTACACTGTCCCCCATCAAACACTCCCAGGGCAGGTACAGCACGGCGTTAGATACAGAGTAAAGCTCCCTCTTCACTGTCCCCATCAAACACTCCCAGGACAGGTACAGCACGGGGTTAGATACAGAGTAAAGCTCCCTTTACACTGTACCCCATCAAACATTCCCAGGACAGGTACAGCACGGGGTTAGATACAGAGTAAAGCGCCCTCTCCACTGTCCCCGATCAAACACTCCCAGGACAGGTACAGCACGGGGTTAGATACAGAGTAAAGCTCCCTTTGCACTGTCCCCCATCAAACATTCCCAGGACAGGTACAGCACGGGGTTAGATACAGAGTAAAGCTCCCTCTACACTGTCCCCCATCAAACACTCCCAGGACAGGTACAGCACGGGGTTAGATACAGAGTAAAGCTCCCTCTCCACTGTCCCCCATCAAACACTCCCAGGACAGGTACAGCACGGGGTTAGATACAGAGTAAAGCTCCGTCTACACTGTCCCCCATCAAACACTCCCAGGACAGGTATAGCACGGGGTTAGATACAGAGTAAAGCTCCCTCTGCACTGTCCCCATCAAACACTCCCAGGACAGGGACAGCACGGGGTTAGATACAGAGTAAAGCTCCCTCTACACTGTCCCCATCAAACATTCCCAGGACAGGTACAGCACGGGGTTAGATACAGAGTAAAGCTCCCTCTACACTGTCCCTCATCAAACACTCCCAGGACAGGTACAGCACGGGGTTAGATACAGAGTAAAGCTCCCTCTACACTGTCCCATCAAACACTCCCAGGACAGGGACAGCACGGGGTTAGATACTGAGTAAAGCTCCCTTTACACTGCCCCATCAAACACTCCCAGGACAGGGACAGCATGGGGTTAGAAACAGAGTAAAGCTCCCTCTACACTGTCCCCCATCAAACACTCCCAGGGCAGGTACAGCACGGCGTTAGATACAGAGTAAAGCTCCCTCTTCACTGTCCCCATCAAACACTCCCAGGACAGGTACAGCACGGGGTTAGATACAGAGTAAAGCTCCCTTTACACTGTACCCCATCAAACATTCCCAGGACAGGTACAGCACGGGGTTAGATACAGAGTAAAGCTCCCTCTCCACTGTCCCCCATCAAACACTCCCAGGGCAGGTACAGCACGGGGTTAGATACAGAGTAAAGCTCCCTTTACACTGTCCCCCATCAAACATTCCCAGGACAGGTACAGCACGGGGTTAGATACAGAGTAAAGCTCCCTCTACACTGTCCCCCATCAAACACTCCCAGGACAGGTACAGCACGGGGTTAGATACAGAGTAAAGCTCCCTCTACACTGTATCCCATCAAAAACTCCCAGGACAGGTACAGCAAGGAGTTAGATACAGAGTAAAGCTCCCTCTGCACTGTGCCCATCAAACACTCCCAGGACAGGTACAGCACGGGGTTAGATACAGAGTAAAGCTCTCTCTACACAGTCCCCCATCAAACACTCCCAGGACGTGTACAGCACGGGTATAGATACAGAGTAAAGCTCCCTCTACACTGTCCCCCATCAAACACTCCCAGGACAGGTACAGCACGGGGTTAGATACAGAGTAAAGCTCCCTCTACACTGTCCCCCATCAAACACTCCCAGGACAGGTACAGCACGGGGTTAGATACAGAGTAAAGCTCCCTCTACACTGTCCCCATCAAACACTCCCAGGACAGGTACAGCACGGGGTTAGATACAGAGTAAAGCTCCCTCTACACTGTCCCCCATCAAACACTCCCAGGACAGGTACAGCACGGGGTTAGATACAGAGTAAAGCTCCCTCTACACTGTCCCCATCAAACACTCCCAGTACAGGTACAGCAGAGTGATGTTGTTTTCGCTGCGGGCCTATAATTCTTGCGGCAGGCAAGCCTGAGGGTAGGAGACAAACCTTCAGAAAGCTCATTGTGTGGGCCAGTTTCCTGTGATCTTGGCAAACAAGCGCAGTTAAAGGGACAGGCACTGTTCCGTGTTCCTGCCCGCAGTATCACACTGCTCTACGGCATTGCCCCTTTATTGTGTAACATCCGATTGGCTGGTGGGGTGATGGGTGCATGCGGGGGGTGGGTGGGGGAGCTGTTGATGTGTTTGAATGCCCCCGCTGATTTCTGTGTCCTCGCCCCCCCACCCCCCTGCACAGGTGAACGGGATTGAGACAGTCCGCATGCCCATGTCTGTGGTCAACTTTGAGCGCCTGAAAACCCGCCGCTACAAGGAGTGGCTGCTCCGCCAGCGGGAGGGGAGAACAGAGGAGGAGGAGGAGGGCGACAGTGTGGGAAAGGAGCCCCCCAGAGTCAGCTGACGGCGCAGGAAGCCAGACCCCCCTGGGCCTCACCAGCACTCCGGGAACAATCCTCACCTCTGCCTCTCTGCACGTCACCCCGGGGTGGTGTGTCCGGTGAGGGGGGGGGGGGAAGGGACATCCGCTCTGAGATCGATGCTGCCCTCGGGAAGATGGGTGTTGGTGTCAGTCCAACCCTCTCCTCCGTCCTCCTCCCCACCGTCGCTGGCATGGGAATTGTACCGACATTGTCTGCGTTAATAAAGGACTCGTATATCGATTGACCTCTCGACTGTGGAGCCTTGTGGATAGCGGTGACCCCCCTTGCGACCACTGTACCCCGAGTTCTGTATCCGTGGGACCCTCCACTCCATTTCCTTCACCCCCCCACAATGTTTGCTCGTTCTATCTCGGGGAATGCACATCAGTATTCTGTATGTCCACGGGAGCCGGTGTGGGTATCTCACTGCCCAGTCTGATCCTGACCAAACGCACTGGCGTGGAGAAGCTGTACCGCAGTCCCAGATGAGAGTGAATCATCCTCTTGTACGTGTACCGCGCTTGATTCCAGATTGCCCCCAACCCGACCGCCTCAGTTGTATCTTCAAGGTTCCATCCCCTTCCCTCTCCGTCTCCTTTCACTCGAGAGGGCTACAGTCCTCCTCTGGGCAACATGTCCTCGTAACGCGACCTCTCCAGATTCCCACCTCCCCCTCTCAGCCACCTATCCGAGACCGCCCGCCACACCCGTCCACCCTTGAGTCGGTGCCGGCCAGTCCTGCGTATTCTGATTTAGAATTTCACGGGATGCGGGCGTCGCTGGGTGAGTCCAGCATCTGTTGCCTCACCCCTAATTGCCCCTCGAACGGGGATGTGGGGGCGTCGCTGGGGCAAGGCCCAACATTTATTGCCCATCCCTAATTGCCCCTTGAACTGAGTGTGTCGCTCGGGTCATTGCGGGGAGGGCAGTTAAGAGTCGACCACATTTTGCGTGCGTGCGCGCGCGTGTGTGTGCGCGCATGTGCCTGTGTGCGCGTGCGTGTGTGCACGCGCGTGTGTGCACACGCGTGTGTGCGTGCGCATGCGTTCACATATAGGCCAGACCGGGGTAAGGACGGCAGATTTCCTTCTCTAAAGCGGACATTAGTGAACCAGGTGGGTTTATTTTTTTACGACAATCCATGGTAGTTGTCACGGTCGCCGTTACCAAGTCTTGCTCTCAATCCCAGATTTTATTAATTGAATTTAAATTCACACTGGCTGCCCGTGGTGGGATTTGAACCTCTATCTGTCTCTGTCTCTCTTATATTCGTTCATGGGACACGGGCGTCGCTGGCTGGGCCCAGCATTTATTGCCCATCCCTCGTCGCCCCTTGGAGTGGCAGTTAAGAGTCAACCACATTGCTGTGTGGCTCTGGAGTCACATGTAGGCCAGACCGGGGTAAGGACGGCAGATTTCCTTCCCAAAAGGGAACCAGATGGGTTTTTCCGACAATCAGTAGATTCTTAATTCCAGATATTTTTTATTGAATTCAAATTCCGCCATCTGCCGTGGCGAGATTCGAACCCGGGTCCCCCCGAACATGACCCTGGATCTCTGGATTACTAACAGCAACAATGCAGTACACCACCATCTCCCCGTATAAAACCCCACGAGGAACAAGTGAGGTAACCGTATATTGTCCAGAGAGCAGAACCCAGTGAGTGCCCCACTTCCAGAAAGAAAAGCTGAAGACATTCCTGTGTGAAATCAAACCGGAAAGACCCGGAATGGAGTTGACCCTACAGTGCGAGTGCAGTCATAACTTGATAAGATACAGGAGCAGAATGAGGCCATTCAGCCCATCGAGTCCACTCCGCCATTCGATCAGGGCTGATATTCTCCTCATCCCCATTTTCCTGCCTTCTCCCCGTAACCCTTCACCCCCCATTCCCAATTAAAAACCTGTCTAACTCCCTCCTCAAATGTACTCTCTGTCCCAGCATCCTCCGCACTTTGGGGGGCAGCGAATTCCACAGATTCACAACCCTTTGGGGGAAGTAGTTTCTCCCCCAACTCTGTTTTAAATTTGCTGCCCCTTATCCTGAGACCTCTCGTCCCAGAATGCCCCACAAGAGGAAGCATCCGCTCCCCGTCTACTTTATCCAAACCTTTTTTAAATTTTTGATTTATTATTGTCACGTGTATTGGGATACAGTGAAAAGTATTGTTTCTTGCGCGCTATACAAAGCATACCGTTCATAGAGTACATAGGGGAGAAGGAAAGGAGAGGGTGCAGAATGTAGTGTTACAGTCATAGCTAGGGTGTAGAGAAAGATCAACTTAATGCGAGGTAGGTCCATTCAAAAGTCTGACGGCAGCAGGGAAGAAGCTCTCTCCAAAACTTCCACATCCTTCTGGTAGTGTGGCGACCACAATTGAACACTATATTCCAAATGTGGCCCAACTAAGATTAGTGACCTGTCAGGATGATAATCCTCTGCTGCTTATTTGACTTGATTTGATTTATTATTGTCACATGTATCGGGATACAGTGAAAAGTATTGTTTCTTGTGCGCTATACAGACAAAGCATACCGTTCATAGAGAAGGAAAGGAGAGAGTGCAGAATGTAGTGTTACAGTCATAGCTAGGGTGTAGAGAAAGATCAACTTAATGCGAGGTAGGTCCATTCAAAAGTCTGACAGCAGCAGGGAAGAAGCTGTTCTTGAGTCGGTCGGGACGTGACCTCAGACTTTTGTATCTTTTTCCCGACGGAAGAAGGTGGAAGAGAGAATGTCCGGGGTGTGTGGGGTGTCCTTGATTATGCCGGCTGCTTTTCCCCGAGGCAGCGGGAAGTGTAGACAGAGCCAATGGATGGGAGGCTGGTTTGCGTGATGGATTGGGCTACATTCACGATCCTTTTGTAGTTCCTTGCGGTCTCGGGCAGAGCAGGAGCCCAGACCAAGCTGTGATACAACCAGAAAGAATGCTTTCTATGGGGCATCTGTAAAAGTTGGTGAGAGTCGTAGCTGACATGCCGAATTTCCTTAGTCTCCTGAGAAAGTAGAGGTGTTGGTGGGGCTTTCTTAACTATAGTCATAGAGGTTTACAGCATGGAAACAGGCCCTTCGGCCCAACTTGTCCATGCCGGCCTTTTTTTTAAACCACTAAGCTAGTCCCAATTGCCCGCATTGGCCCATATCCCTCTACACCTTTCGTACCCACGTAACTGTCTAAACACTTTTAAAAAGACAAAATTGTACCCACCTCTACTATTACCTCTGGCAGCTCGTTCCAGACACTCACCACCCTCTGCGTGAAAAAATTGCCCCTCTGGACCCCTTTGTATCTCTCCACTCTCACCTTAAACCTATGCCCTCTAGTTTTAGACTCCCCCTACCTTTGGGAAAAGATATTGACTATCTAGCTGATCTATGCCCCTCATTATTTTATAGACCTCTATAAGATCACCCCTCAGCCTCCTACGCTCCAGGGAACATAGTCCCAGTCTATCCAGCCTCTCCTTATATCTCAATCCATCAAGTCCCAGTAGCATCCTAGTAAATCTTTCCTGCACTCTTTCTCGTTTAACAATATCCTTTCTACGATAGGGTGACCAGAACTGTACACAGTGCTCCTTCCTAAAGATGGCTTTAAGTGAATAATTAACAACTTATTTTATTCAACCAACCGGGAACTTTAACTAAACCAGTAACAATTTTAATTAAAGGATGGTTCGACTGAAATGCTGTTCAAATAAAGATAAGGATTATTTAGTACCAAAACAGTAATAACAGAATCTTAGTCACCCTCAAAGAAACTTGATACAACCAGGTCTGGTGGCTTGGAAAAGATTTGGAGGTTCTTCTGTAGTTGTCCGCTGTCTGTAAGCGCTGTCCGATTGGGTACTTTTCGCTGGTTGAATTGTGAGTTCTCTTAAGGCATATCTGAAGCTGGAGTGTCGGTGTGGGCCATTTGAGTAACCAGTCACAGCATTCTGATTCTCGGATTTGAGTGATTATTGCGGTTAGGAAGTTTAGTTCAATTTCTAAAATAGATTTCACTCGGTATTTCTTCCCACGGTAGCCTCTCGATCAGGGCGAGGGTTAGATAGGAGCAGACAGCGATAGGACACAGCGTCAGGACAGGTCCTCGGCCATACCGCTGAGCAGGGAAGGAGAGATTTGAAGATTCGCTTCCCCATTGCAATGGGTGAAGGTTCAGGTAAACAGCAGCAGGATCAGCGAGAGTGTGTGAGCCACGCGGATGAGTCCAAAGGAACTGAGGCTGGGACTGTGGGATCCGGCTGGGGGCACGAGAGAGGCGGGTTAGTCATTCCGCATTCAGCACCGGCCAGGTAGGATTGCACACAGAGTGGGCCGAGCATCGAAACAGGCCATTCGGCCCCTCTCCTCCAGACCAGCCGCCTTCAGCTTAATATGATTAATAGGGGTGGCTCAGAGGGTTAGCACTACTGCCTCACAGCGCCAGGGTCCCAGGATCAATTCCAGCCTCGGGTCACTGTCTGTGCGGAGTCTGCAATTTCTCCCCGTGTCTGCGTGGGTTTCCTCCGGGTGCTCCGGTTTCCTCCCACAGTCTGAAAGACGTGTAGGTTAGGTGGATTGGCCGTGCTAAATTGCCCCTTAGTGTCCAAAGATGTGCAGGTTAGGTGGATTGGCCATGCTAAATTGCCCCTTAGTGTCCAAAGATGTGTAGGTTAGGTGGATTGGCCATGCTAAATTGCCCCTTAGTGTCCAAAGATGTGTAGGTTAGGTGGATTGGCCATGCTAAATTGCCCCTTAGTGTCCAAAGATGTGCGGGTTAGGTTGATTGGTCATGCTAAATGGCCCTTAGTGTCCAAAGATGTGCAGGTTAGGGGGATTGGCCATGCTAAATTGCCCCTCAGTGTCCAAAGATGTGTAGGTTAGGGGGATTGGCCATGCTAAATTGCCCCTCAGTGTCCAAAGATGTGTAGGTTAGGGGGATTGGCCGTGCTAAATTGCCCCTTAGTGTCCAAAGATGTGTAGGTTAGGTGGATTGGCCGTGCTAAATTGCCCCTTAGTGTCCAAAGATGTGCAAATTAGGTGGATTGGCCATGCTAAATTGCCCCTTAGTGTCAGGGGGACGAGGTAGGGTAAAATGCATGGAGTTATGGAGATTGGGCCTGGGTGGGATTGTGGTCGGTGCAGACTCGATGGGCCGAATGGCCTCCTTCTGCATTCTATACAAAAGTCTGAGGTCACGTACCAACCGACTCAAGAACAGCTTCTTCCCTGCTGCTGTCAGACTTGTGAATGGACCTACCTCGCATTAAGTTGATCTTTCTCTACACCCTAGCTATGACTGTAACACTACATTCTGCACCCTCTCCTTTCCTTCTCTATGAACGGTATGCTTTGTCTGTATAGCGCACAAGAAACAATACTTTTCACTGCATCCCAGTACATGTGACAATACTAAATCAAATCCCTCGCTCCCTCACTCCAATAACAGTATTGTTGAACACTGACACTGCATCAGACTGGCTCCAGATGCAAGCACCCTGACGGAGCTTTTCGGAGACTCAAAACAGGCCAGCAGAGGTCGGGCTTCGACCACTTTCATCGCAAGACAGGTTTTAAGGAGGAGAGAGAAAGAGAGAGAGGCGTCAACCCTTTTTTCCAAAATCCATTCATTCACCCCAGAGACAGCAGAGCGTCCGTTGCAGCCATCTTGATGGGTGTAAATTGAGAGAGGCGGACACTCAGCGAGACCTTGGTGTCCTCGTGCATCAAAGTAAGCGCGCAGGTACAGCAGGCAGTAAAGAAGGCAGATGGTATGTTGGCCTTCATAGCGAGAGGATTTGAGTATCGGGATAGGGATGTTTTGCTGCAATTGTACAGGGCGTTGGTGAGGCCACACCTGGAGTATTGTGTGCAGTTTTGGTCTCCGTATCTGAGGAAGGATGTCCTTGCTATAGAGGGAGCGCAGCGACGGTTTACCAGGCTGATTCCTGGGATGACAAGTCTGTCACACGAGGAGAGACTAAGTCGGTTAGGACGAGGACATGTACCAACCGATTCAAGAACAGCTTCTTCCCTGCTGCCGTCAGACTTTTGAATGGACCTACCTCGCATTGAGTTGATCTTTCTCTACACCCTAGCTATGACTGTAACACTACATTCTGCACCCTCTCATTTCCTTCTCTATGAACGGTATGCTTCGTATAGCGCGCAAGAAACAATACTTTTCACTGTATCCCAATACACGTGACAATAATAAATCAAATCCAGGAAGAACAGCAGCAGAGCCCCAAATACTAAATGGGGAGGGGGAGGGTTGGGGGGGGGGGTGGATACACTTGGAATCCCAAGCATTGCTCAGTGGCTCAGAAGAGAATTTCACAACTCGTGGTACGTGTCCTCAGACTTTTGTATCTTTTTCCCGACGGAAGAAGGTGGAAGAGAGAATGTCCGGGATGTGTGGGGTCCTTGATTATGCTGCTGCTTTTCCCGAGGCAGCGGGAAGTGTAGACAGAGTCAATGGATGGGAGGCTGGGTTTGCGTGATGGGATTGGGCTACATTCCCCATCCTTTTGTAGTTCCTTGTGGTCTTGGGCAGAGCAGGAGCCCATACCAAGCTGTGATACAACCAGAAAGAATGCTTTCTATGGGGCATCTGTAAAAATGGGGCGGAACTTGGGGCAGGAGCAACACTGGTGGAGTTGATTTGGGTCCGATCGAAAAGACCAGAGGTGGAAGAAAGAATTTTATTTTTAAATTCACTCACAGGATGTGGGTGTCGCTGGCCGGGCCCAGCATCTATTCCCCATCCCTAATCGCCCCCTGACAAGGTGGTGGGTGAGCCGCCATCTTGAACCCGCTGCACTCCCCGTGTGGTGTAGGTACACCCACAGTGCTGTTAGGGAGGGAGTTCCAGGATTGTTATTGGACATCAGTCAGTCCCCGTGTGTGGGGTAGGTACACCCACAGTGCTGTTAGGGAGGGAGTTCCGGGATTGTTATTGGATGTCAGTCAGTCCCCGTGTGTGGGGTAGGTACACCCACAGTGCTGTTAGGGAGGGAGTTCCGGGATTGTTATTGGACATCAGTCAGTCCCCGTGTGTGGGGTAGGTACACCCACAGTGCTGTTAGGGAGGGAGTTCCGGGATTCTTATTGGACGTCAGTCAGTCCCCGTGTGTGGGGTAGGTACACCCACAGCGCTGTTAGGGAGGGAGTTCCGGGATTGTTATTGGACGTCAGTCAGTCCCCGTGTGTGGGGTAGGTACACCCACAGCGCTGTTAGGGAGGGAGTTCCAGGATTGTTATTGGACATCAGTCAGTCCCCATGTGGGGTAGGTACACCCACAGCGCTGTTAGGGAGGGTGTTCCAGGATTGTTATTGGACATCAGTCAGTCCCCGTGTGTGGGGTAGGTACACCCACAGTGCTGTTAGGGAGGGAGTTCCGGGATTGTTATTGGACGTCAGTCAGTCCCCGTGTGTGGGGTAGGTACACCCACAGCGCTGTTAGGGAGGGAGTTCCAGGATTGTTATTGGACATCAGTCAGTCCCCGTGTGGGGTAGGTACACCCACAGTGCTGTTAGGGAGGGAGTTCCGGGATTGTTATTGGACGTCAGTCAGTCCCCGTGTGTGGGGTAGGTACACCCACAGCGCTGTTAGGGAGGGAGTTCCAGGATTGTTATTGGACATCAGTCAGTCCCCGTGTGGGGTAGGTACACCCACAGTGCTGTTAGAGAGGGAGTTCCGGGATTGTTATTGGACATCAGTCAGTCCCCGTGTGTGGGGTAGGTACACCCACAGCGCTGTTAGGGAGGGAGTTCCAGGATTGTTATTGGACATCAGTCAGTCCCCGTGTGGGGTAGGTACACCCACAGCGCTGTTAGGGAGGGTGTTCCAGGATTGTTATTGGACATCAGTCAGTCCCCGTGTGTGGGGTAGGTACACCCACAGCGCTGTTAGGGAGGGAGTTCCAGGATTGTTATTGGACATCAGTCAGTCCCCGTGTGGGGTAGGTACACCCACAGTGCTGTTAGGGAGGGTGTTCCAGGATTGTTATTGGACATCAGTCAGTCCCTGTGTGGGGTAGGTGTGGTGAACCATCGTTGGTTCCCACCAGGTAGTGCTGAGCCAGGGTCTGGCCAGTACTATGAGTCTGTATATATGTTACTGTTGGGCTGTTCTACATGTTACTGTTGGGGTTGGGGTTGGGCTGTTCTACATGTTACTGTTGGGGTTAGGGTTGGGCTGTTCTACATGTTACTGTTGGGGTTAGGGTTGGGCTGTTCTACATGTTACTGTTGGGGTTAGGGTTGGGCTGTTCTACATGTTACTGTTGGGGTTAGGGTTGGGCTGTTCTACATGTTACTGTTGGGGTTAGGGTTGGGCTGTTCTACATGTTACTGTTGGGGTTAGGGTTGGGCTGTTCTACATGTTACTGTTGGGGTTAGGGTTGGGCTGTTCTACATGTTACTGTTGGGGTTAGGGTTGGGCTGTTCTACCTGTAATATAGTTATTATGGTACATCCCAGTCGGGCTCCGCCTCCTGGGAGAGGTATAAAGGTCACTGCTCTGTCTGGGACCCCTCAGTCTGGGATCGTGTATTATATATGGTAGCTCTATTGTAGTCGTCAATAAAAGCCTTTATTTCCTCGAGCATCTCAAGCCTCGTGAGTTATATCGCGCATCAGTAGGTACATCCACAGTGCTGTTAGGGAGGGAGTTCCAGGATTGTTATTGGACATCAGTCAGTCCCCGTGTGTGGGGTAGGTACTCCCACAGTGCTGTTAGGGAGGGATTTCCGGGATTGTTATTGGACATCAGTCAGTCCCCGTGTGTGGGGTAGGTACACCCACAGTGCTGTTAGGGAGGGAGTTCCAGGATTGTTATTGGACATCAGTCAGTCCCCGTGTGTGGGGTAGGTACACCCACAGTGCTGTTAGGGAGGGAGTTCCAGGATTGTTATTGGACATCAGTCAGTCCCCGTGTGTGGGGTAGGTACTCCCACAGTGCTGTTAGGGAGGGATTTCCGGGATTGTTATTGGACATCAGTCAGTCCCCGTGTGTGGGGTAGGTACACCCACAGTGCTGTTAGGGAGGGAGTTCCAGGATTGTTATTGGACATCAGTCAGTCCCCGTGTGTGGGGTAGGTACACCCACAGTGCTGTTAGGGAGGGAGTTCCAGGATTGTTATTGGACATCAGTCAGTCCCCGTGTGTGGGGTAGGTACACCCACAGTGCTGTTAGGGAGGGAGTTCCAGGATTGTTATTGGACATCAGTCAGTCCCCGTGTGTGGGGTAGGTACACCCACAGTGCTGTTAGGGAGGGAGTTCCAGGATTGTTATTGGACATCGGTCAGTCCCCGTGTGTGGGGTAGGTACACCCACAGTGCCGTTAGGGAGGGAGTTCCAGGATTGTTATTGGACGTCAGTCAGTCCCGTGTGTGGGGTAGGTACACCCACAGTGCTGTTAGGGAGGGAGTTCCATGATTGTTATTGGACATCAGTCAGTCCCCGTGTGGGTTAGGTACACGCACGGTGCTGTTAGGGAGGGAGTTCCAGGATTATTATTGGACATCAGTCAGTCCCCATGTGTGGGGTAGGTACACCCACAGTGCTGTTAGGGAGGGAGTTCCATGATTGTTATTGGACATCAGTCAGTCCCCGTGTGGGGGGTAGGTACACCCACAGTGCTGTTAGGGAGCGAGTTCCAGGATTGTTATTGGACATCAGTCAGTCCCCATGTGTGGGGTAGGTACACCCACAGTGCTGGTAGGGAGGGAGTTCCAGGATTGTTATTGGACATCAGTCAGTCCCCATGTGTGGGGTAGGTACACCCACAGTGCTGTTAGGGAGGGAGTTCCGGGATTGTTATTGGACATCAGTCAGTCCCCATGTGTGGGGTAGGTACACCCACAGTGCTGGTAGGGAGGGAGTTCCAGGATTGTTATTGGACATCAGTCAGTCCCCATGTGTGGGGTAGGTACACCCACAGTGCTGTTAGGGAGGGAGTTCCGGGATTGTTATTGGACATCAGTCAGTCCCCATGTGTGGGGTAGGTACACCCACAGCGCTGTTAGGGAGGCAGTTCCGGGATTGTTATTGGACATCAGTCAGTCCCCGTGTGTGGGGTAGGTACACCCACAGTGCTGTTAGGGAGGGGGTTCCAGGATTGTTATTGGACATCAGTCAGTCCCCGTGAGTGGGGTAGGTACACCCACAGTGCTGTTAGGGGGGGGGAGTTCCGGGATTTTGACCCCAGCTACAGTGAAGGAACGGCCGCTATATTTCCCAGTCGGGATGGTGAGTGGCTCGGAGGGGGAGCTTGCAGGCGGTGGGTGTTCCCCATGTGTCTGCTGCCCCTCCCCTTGTCCTTCTAGATGGTAGAGGTGGCGGGTTTGGAAGGTGCTGTTGAAGGAGCCTTGGCGAGTCGCTGCGGTGCATCTTGTAGATGGTTCACACGGCTGTGTCGGGGGTGGAGGGAGTGAGTGTTTGTGGTCAGCGTGTCGATCGAGCGGGGCTGCTTTGTCCTGGATGGGGTCGAGCTTCTCGAGTGTTGTTGGGAGCCGCACTCATCCAGGCAAGTGGAGATTGTTGTTGGGAGCCGCACTCATCCAGGCAAGTGGAGATTGTTGTTGGGAGCTGCACTCATCCAGGCAAGTGGAGATTGTTGTTGGGAGCTGCACCCATCCAGGCAAGTGGAGATTGTTGTTGGAGCCGCACTTATCCAGGCAAGTGGAGAGTGTTCCATCACACTCCTGACTTGTGTCCTTGTAGATGGTGGACAGGCTTTGGGGAGTCAGGAGGTGAGTCTGTGCGGACTCTGTGTGTAGACAGAGTCAGTGGTTACCCCCAGGATGTTGATAGTGGGGGTGACTCAGTGATGGTCAGTGGTAACCCCACAGGATGTTGATAGTGGGGAGGATTCAGTTGAATGTCATGGGGCAATGATTACATCCTTTCTTATTAGGAGATGACCATTACCTGGCATTGGTGTGGCGTGAATCTTACTTGTTAGCCCAAGCCTGGATATAAATTTCAATGCATGGCACTAAGTGAGGTGCTCTATCGCCTCTTAACCTGTGCATATTTGCACGATCGCATTGGAAGGGGCACCTCTTCACACTTCTATTTTCATCCACAATTAAACAGACCGCACACAGACCCTCGGAGAGAATAAAATGTGAGTTTACTTGTGTACATTCACTTAACATTGAGTGAAGGTAGTTGGCAATATAACTAACATCTCTCAAAGTGCATTAGTCACCTTGTTAATTCTCGTCTATATTCCAAAGCACATAAATAATTATTATGTAAAAACACTTCCGTATTTACAATCATAATATTTTAATATATAAAATTTTTATATTAAATCTGGGCATATATAATGAGATAAGTTTGTTTTTTTTCCTCTACGGTCGACTCCAGCCCGGAGTGGATTTGCCTGTATGTTGGCAGTTGAAGGTTCTGTTTGACAGTTCCCTCAGGTCACTGACACACAGGCTCCCACAGAGCAGGCGGTGGCCGGGTTGTTAGTGGAATATTACGCAAATGTGAGAGGCAGCTGTGATATGTGTTTCTTCGTCCCCGCCGACTGCCGGGAAGTGGTGAGGGAGGTGGGCCGGTGGGGGGGTTAATATGACCCGTCTGCTGTGGCTGCAAACTTGCAGTGAGGGTTTCAATGTTTCCACTGGGACTGCAGAGGGTGCGATCCCGTGTGTGTGCCCCCTGTGTGTGTGTGTGTATGCCTGCTTTTATGCCCCTGTGTGTGAGAGAATGTTGCGTGTGTGTGTATGTGCCTGCGTTTATGCCCCTGTGTGTGTGAGAATGTTGTGTGTGTGTGTGTGTGTATGTGCCTGCGATAATGCCCCTGTGTGGTGAGAATGTTGTGTGTGTGTATGTGCCTGCGTTTATGCCCCTGTGTGTGTGAGAATGTTGTGTGTGTGTGTATGCCTGCATTTATGCCCGTGTGTGTGAGAACATTGTGTGAGAACATTGTGTGTGTATGTGCCTGCGTTTATGCCCGTGTGTGTGTGTGTATGTGCCTGCGTTTATGCCCGTGTGTGTGTGTGTGTATGTGCCTGCGTTTATGCCCGTGTGTGAGAATGTTGTGTGTGTGTGTGTGTGTGCCTGCGTTTATGCCCCTGTGTGTGTATATGTGTGTGCGTATCTATCTGTGTGTGAGTGCACTTGTGCATCTGTGAGTATGTCTGTGGGTGAGAATGTGCATGTGTGTGCGTGTGTTTCTAAGCGTGTATGTGCATGTTTCGGTGTGCATGTGTGTATGTACATGTGTGTGCCTGAGATTGTGTGTGTGTCTGCGCGCACGTCTTGTGTGTGTCTGTGGGGGGAGTGGGTGTGTGTGAGGGGGGTGGGTGTGTGCGAGGGGGGTGGGTGTGTGCGAGGGGGGTGGGTGTGTGCGAGGGGGGTGGGTGTGTGCAGCAGAGGGGGGGGGTTTTCTCTTTGGTTTAAGGGGACGGTCCCTCAGTTGTGGTTTAACAGAATCTCCAGCCAGCAGGGGCAGGAGGTGACGAACTGCCTGGAGTAACAAGGGCCCCAGCCCTTGGCGAAGCTTATCCGGATGCTGTTGGGATCGTAGGGGCCGTCGGGGAAGTCGGAGCCGGCGGCCCGCTGCAGGGCGCCCGACTTGTCGTAGTCAAAGGCCTTGACGGAGTAGCCAGGGAGCACCTTGTGAACGGCCAGCGTCCTGGAGCCGGGGTGGCCCAGGGTGGGCGAGTTGACGAAGACAGGGTGTTCGCTGCGGTTGTAGGCCCAGACGCCGTCCCGCTCCTTGCTCAGCAGGATGCCGCCGCCGATCTTGCCGCGGGTGCGCCTCACCAGCTCGTGACGGTTGTCGGCGTGGAGGTGACCCAGGCAGAAGCCCGTGCCGCGGGCCAGCTCGCAGAAGACCCCCACCGAGGGCTCGTGGACGGCGTAGAGGCGGCCCACCCTGGTCCGGTACTCCCAGTACGCCACGCTGCACCAGTGTCCGTCCCGTGACAAGCCAAAATCTGCCGGGGGGTGGGGGGAGAAAAACCGTCAGCCAGAGAGGGAGGGGCAACACTTCACCCCTCTGCCAAACAACCTGCCTTTGTATAGCGCCCTGCAATGGTAAATCGTCCCAAAGTGCCTCGGGAGCGATGGACAGTCACCATAGAATCCTCATAGTGCGGAAAGAGACCATTCAGCCCATCGCGTCTGCACCGACAACAATCCCATCCTATCCTCGTAACTCCACGTATTTACCCTGCTAATCCCCCTGACACTAAGGGGCAATTTAGCACGGCCAATCCACCGAACCTGCACATCTTTGGTCACTAAGGGGCAATTTAGCACGGCCAATCCACCTAACCTGCACATCTTTGGGCACTAAGGGACAATTTAGCATGGCCAATCCCCCTAACCTACACATCTTTGGACACTAAGGGGCAATTTAGCACGGCCAATCCACCTAACGTACACATCTTTGGACACTAAGGGACAATTTAGCATGGCCAATCCACATAACCTGCACATCTTTGGACACTAGGGGCAATTTAGCATGGCCAATCCACCTAACCCGCACATCTTTGGACACTAAGGGACAATTTAGCATGGCCAATCCACCTAACCTGCACATCTTTGGACACTAAGGGGCAATTTAGCACGGCCAATCCACCTAACCTGCACATCTTTGGACACTAAGGGGCAATTTAGCATGGCCAATCCACCTAACCTGCACATCTTTGGACACTAAGGGACAATTTAGCATGGCCAATTCAACACTGTCCCAGGAGTCACGGCGGGGAAACAGAGAGGGGCGAGGGGAACACACTCAGACATTTTGGCCGCCTTGCTAAGGCCCCACATGGGCCCCAGGACAGAAGGGAAGCCAGAACACTGCTCTCGGGAAAGCAGCCAAGATCCAGAGCAGGATTCCTCCAAACATGCGTCAGGGCACATTGTCCTTGCTGTTGTGTGTGTGTGATTTGCGATTTCCTCTGGCTGGGTCTGAGCTCTGTGTGTGTGGGGGGGAGCGGGGAGAGAGTCAGTCCAAAAATAAAAACAAGCTGACTGTCAAGGAGCGGGGACTGGGCCTCACACAGAGCGAAGCGTCTTTCCAATGGGACTTCTTTCCAATCGGGACGGGGCACGATCGCACAAGGCACTTTCTGCCTTTTACAAGTGACGCAGATTCAGGACAGCCTGCCCTTCGTCTCTGTATCTCTGTCTCTGTATCTCTGTCTCTGTATCTCTGTCTCTGTATCTCTGTCTCTGTATCTCTGTCTCTGTATCTCTGTCTCTGTATCTCTGTCTCTGTATCTCTGTCTCTGTATCTCTGTATCTGTATCTCTGTCTCTGTATCTCTGTCTCTGTATCTCTGTCTCTGTATCTCTGTCTCTGTATCTCTGTCTCTGTATCTCTGTCTCTGTATCTCTGTCTCTGTATCTCTGTCTCTGTATCTCTGTCTCTGTATCTCTAGTCTCTGTATCTCTGTCTCTGTATCTCTGTCTCCTTTGGACACTAAGGGACAATTTAGCATGGCCGATTCCTCTCTCTTTCTATTTCTATCTCTCTCTATCTCCCTCTGTCTCTCTCTCCGTCTCCATCTCTTCCCCCTCTGTCCTCCCTCTCCCTCCTTCCCTCTCCCTCCCTCTCCCCCCATCTCTCTCTCCCCATCCCTCTCTCTTTCTGTCACCCCCTCCCCCTTCTCCCTCTCCCTCATCTCTTCCTCCCTCCCTCTCTCCTCTCCTTCCCTCCCTCTCTCCCCTCCTCTCTCACTGTGTATCCCTCCCTCTCTCTCACTCTCCCTGTCTCTCTCTCTCTCTCCCTCCCTCATCCCTCCCTCATCCCTCCCTCCCTCTCCCTCCCTCATCCCTCCCTCCCTCTCTCTCTCCTCTCTCACTGTGTATCCCTCCCTCCCTCTCCCCTGTCTCTCACTCTCCCCGTCTCTCTCTCCCTCCCTCCCTCTCTCTCCTTCCCTCCCTCTCTCTCTCCCTCCCTCCCTCTCTCTCCTTCCCTCCCTCTCTCTCTCCCTCCCTCCCTCTCCTCTCCTCTGTCTCTCACTCTCCCTCCCTCTCTTTATCTGTCTCTCTCTCTCAGAATCATAGAATCCTACGGTGCAGAAGGAGGCCATTTGGCCCATCGAGTCTGCACCGACCACAATCCCACCCAGGCCCTATCCCCATAACCCCACAACTTTACCCTGCTAATCCCCCTGACACCAAGGGGCAATTTAGCACGGCCGATGCACCCTAACCCACTCATCTTTTGGACTGTGGGAGGAAACTGGAGCACCTGGAGGAAACCCACGCAGACACGGAGAGAACGTGCAGACTCCACACAGACAGTGACCCGAGCCGGGAATCGAACCCGGGACCCTGGCGCTGTGAGGCAGCAGTGCTAACCCACTGTGCCGCCACGCTGCCCCTACTCACTTCCCTCCCTCTCACTCTCCTTCCCTCCCTCTCTCCCTCCCTCCCCTTCCCCCCCTCTCTCCCTCCCCTTCCCCCCTCCCTCTCTCCCTCTCTCTCGCTGTCCTTCCCCCCCCCCCGTCTCGTTCCCTCTCTCTCCTCTTCTCTCTTTTTTTCTCTTCCCCCCCTCTCCCCCTTTCTCCCCCTCCCTTTCTCTCCCCTCCCTCTCTCTCCTCCCTCACCCTCTCCCCCTCCCTCTCTCTCCCCCTTCCCTATCTCTCTCTCCCCTTCCCACTCTCCCACTCTCCCACTCTCCCCCCCACTCCCCCCCCTCCCACTCCCCCCCCCACTCCCCCCCCCACTCCCCCCCCCTCTCCCCCCCCCCACTCCCCCCCCTCCCACTCCCCCCCCCCACTCCCCCCCCCTCCCACTCCCCCCCCCTCCCACTCCCCCCCCCCTCCCACTCCCCCCCCCTCCCACTCCCCCCCCCCCTCCCACTCCCCCCCCCCCTCCCACTCCCCCCCATATCCCTCGATCCCTTTAGCCCCAAGAGCGATATCTAATTCCTTCTCCAAATCGCACAACGTTTTGGCCTCAACTACTTGCTGTGGGAGTGAATTCCACACATTCACCACCCTCTGGGTGAAGAAATTTCTCCTCACCTCAGTCCTAAAAGGTTTACCCCTTATCCTCAAACTGTGACCCCCTAGTTCTGGACTCCCCCCACCATCGGGAACATTCTTTCTGAATCCACCCTGTTAGAATTTTATAAGTTTCTATGAGATCCCCTCTCACTCTTCTAAACTCCAGTGAATATAATCCTCATCGACTTAGTCTCTCCTCATATGACAGACCTGCCATCCCAGGAATCAGCCTGGTAAACCTTCGCTGCACTCCCTCGATAGCAAGGACATCCTCATAGAATCACAGAAACCCGACAGGGCAGAAGGAGGCCAATCGGCCCATCGAGTCTGCACCGACCACAATCCCATCCAGGCCCTATTCCCGTAACCCCACATATTTACCCTAGCTAGTCCCTCTGACACGAAGGGGCAATTTAGCATGGCCAATCCACCTAACCCGCACATCTTTGGATACTAAGTAGCAATTTAGCATGGCCAATCCACCGAACCTACACATCTTTGGATACTAAGTAGCAATTTAGCATGGCCAATCCACCTAAGCTGCATATCCTTGGACACTAAGGGGCAATTTAGCATGGCCAATCCATCTAACCTAAAATTTTCGGACACTAAGGGACAATTTAGCATGGCCAATCCACCTAACCTACACATCTTTGGACACTAAGGGGTAATTTAGCACGGCCAATCCCCCTAACCTGGACATCTTTGGACACTAAGGGGCAATTTAGCATGGCCAATCCACCTAACCTGCATATCCTTGGACACTAAGGGGCAATTTAGCATGGCCAATCCACCTAACCTACACATCTTTGGACACTAAGGGGTAATTTAGCACAGCCAATCCCCCTAACCTGGACATCTTTGGACACTAAGAGGCAATTTAGCATGGCCAATCCACCGAACCTACACATCTTTGGATACTAAGTGGCAATTTAGCATGGCCAATCCACCATACCTGCATATCCTTGGACACTAAGGGACAATTTAGCATGGCCAATCCATCTAACCGACACATCTTTGGACACTAAGGGGCAATTTAGCATGGCCAATTGACTTGACCTACACATTTTTGGACACTAAGGGGCAATTTAGCACGGCCAATCCCCCTAACCTGCACATCTTTGGACTGTGGGAGGAAACCGGAGCACTCGAAGGAAACCTACGCCGACTCGGGGAGAACGTGCAAACTCCACACAGACAGTGACCTGAGGCCGGAATCGAACCCGGGTCCCTGGCACTGTGAGGCAGCAGTGCTCACCACTGTGCCCTCCGTGCTCCCCTCTTCCTCAGATGAGGACACTAAAACTGTACACAATACTCTCGGTGAGTCACTAGTAGGCCAGACCGGATAAGGATGGCAGATTTCCTTCCCTAAAGGACGTTGGTGAACCTAATGGGTTTTCTGACAATTGGCGATAGTTGGTCGCGGTCACAGTTACAAACACTAACTCCCACTTCCAGATATAGTCGGATGAAGGCTCAACAATTTTCCATCAGAATTCCTGCCCCTCCGTCCTCACCAAATCACAGGGTGGACTTTTAACGGCACGTCCGCCCGAGGTTTGTGGGACCCCACCCAAGGTCAACTGAGAATGCCGCAATTGGGGCAGGCGTGCCGTTAAAATTCCGGCCACAGTGTCCACATCCCGGCCCAATGGGAAATATGAGTGGCCATTCTTACCGGCCCAGTTTTCCCGTGTGTTGTTGGAGGGCCCATTCACCCTGCGTTCATCTGCCCCCTCGTGTTCGAACCGGTCTAGGCGGAAAGAAAGAAGAAAACATTCGCCTCAGCAACATTTACTTCAGTCCTTGGCATCCAAAACGCCAATCAGCAAACTCGCAATCCAGCGCAGGGCTTCGTGGAGGGTGTGGGGGAGGGAGGTGCGGGCAAGGGATTGGACCAACGGAGTGCTAGCATGGGCAGGAAGGCTGAATGGCCTCCTTCTGGTGCAACGACAATAATCTCTCTCTCAATGTCAACAAAACAAAGGAGATTATCATCGACTTCAGGAAGCGTAAAGGAGAACATGCCCCTGTCTACATCAACGGGGACAAAGTAGAAAGGGTCGAGAGCTTCAAGTTTCTAGGTACCCAGATCACCAACAACCTGTCCTGGTCCCCCCCATGCCGACACTATAGTTAAGAAAGCCCCACCAACGCCTCTACTTTCTCAGAAGACTAAGGAAATTTGGTATGTCCGCTATGACTCTCACCAATTTTACAGATGCCCCATAGAAAGCATTCTTTCTGGTTGTATCACAGCTTGGTCTGGGCTCCTGCTCTGCCCAAGACCGCAAGGAACTACAAAAGGTCGTGAATGTAGCCCAATCCATCACGCAAACCAGCCTCCCATCCATTGACTCTGTCTGCACTTCCCGCTGCCTCGGGAAAAGCAGCCGGCATAATCAAGGACCCCACGCACCCCGGACATTCTCTCTCCCACCTTCTTCCATTGGGAAAAAGATACAAAAGTCTGAGGTCACGCACCAACCGACTCAAGAACAGCTTCTTCCCTGCTGCCATCAGACTTTTGAATGGACCTACCTCACGCTAAGTTGATCTTTCTCGACACCCTAGCTATGACTGTAACACTACATTCTGCACCCTCTCCTTTGCTTCGCCCCTCTGTACTCAGAATGAATCCCACAACAGTCCCCGTCTTGTGTAGCTACACCCACAGCGCTGTCAGGGAGAGTGCTCCGGGATTTTGACCCCACAGCAGTGGGATCAATGTCATATTTCAAGTCGGGATAGCAAGTGGCTTGGAGGGGGAGCTTGCAGGTGGTGGTGTTCCCCATGTGTCTGCTGCCCCCCCCACTTGTCCTTCTAGATGGTAGAGGTGGCGGGTTTGGAAGGTGCTGTCGAAGGAGCCTTGGTGAGTCGCTGCGGTGCATCTTGTAGATGGTTCACACGGCTGTGTCGGTGGTGGAGGGAGTGAGTGTTTGTGGTTAGCGTGTCGATCAAGCTAGTCCCAGTTATCCGCATTTGGCCCATAACCCCCTATCCCCATCGTACCCATGTAACTGTCTAAATGCTTTTTAAAAGACAAAATTGTACCCGCCTCTACTACTACCTCTGGCAGCTCGTTCCAGACACTCACCATCCTCTGTGTGAAAAAATTGCCCTTTCGGACTCTTTTCCATCTCTTCCCTCTCACCTTAAATCTACGCCCTCTAGTTTTAGACTCCCCTACCTTTGGGAAAAGATGTTGACTATCTCACTGATCTGTGCCCCTCATTATTTTATAGACCTCTATAAGATCACCCTTAGCCTCCTACGCTCCAGAGAAAAAAGTCCCAGTCTATCCAGCCTCTCCTTATAACTCAAACCATCAAGTCCCGGTAGCATCCTCGTAAATCTATGCCCCTCATTATTTTATAGACCTCCAAAAGATCACCCCTAAGCTTCCTACACTCCAGAGAAAAAAGTCCCAGTCTATCCAGCCTCTCCTTATAACTCAAACCATCAAGTCCCAGTAGCATCCTAGTAAATCTTTTCTGCACCCTTTCTAGTTTAATGGTATCCTTTCTATAATAGGGTGACCAGAACTGTACAGACGATTCGGAAAAGAGTGCAGGAGATCCACAGATAGACGGACAACCTAAAAACGGACGCACGCACAGGGGTAGATTTACCGTCAATGTTCTTTCGATTGTTGCTGGGCAACTGCTTGGAGTAGGGTGGTGGCGGAGTTTCTGAAACGATAGAGAGATAACAAGAAGACGTGAATTTATTTCTGGCGGTTTGAGTATTCCACAGCTACTCGTGAATTCAACAAAAAATCAACGCGTGACTGCGTGATTTAGTATTAATTTTCGATGAGTGTAAGCCAAGGTCTGGGCCCAACTGAAAGGGTACAGGTCACCCCCACCCCAAAAACCAATCAACCATGGCCCATACCCGACAGAAATAGTTAACCAAACATCTCACCCCAAAACTAATCCACTTTATCACCTGTTCTTAGCATCATACAGTGCAGAAGAGGCCATTCAGCCCATCGAGTCCACACCGACATGTGGGAAACACCTGAACTCCCACCTAATCCCATTTCCCAGCCCTTGGCCCCGTAACCTTGAACACGCCAAGTGTTCATCCAGGTACTTTTTAAAGGACTGTTTGTAATATATATAAATGATTTGGAGGAAAATGTAACTGGATTGATTCGTAAGTTTGCGGACGACACAAAGGTTGGTGGATTTGCAGATAGCGATGAGGACCATCAGAGGATACAGCAGGATATAGATCAGTTGGAGACTTGGGCGGAGAGATGGCAGATGAAGTTTAATCCGGACAAATGTGAGGTCATGCATTTTGGAAGGTCTAATACAGATAGGAAATATACAGTATTGATAGGCAAAGGGATCTGGGTGTACAGGTACACAGGTCACTGAAAGCGGCAACGCAGGTGGAGAAGGTCGTCAAGAAGGCATACGGCATGCTTGCCTTCATCGGCCGGGGTATTGAGTTTAAAAATTGGCAAGTCATGTTGCAGCTTTATAGAACCTTAGTTAGGCCTCACTTGGAAAATAGTGTTCAATTCTGGTCGCCACACTACCAGAAGGATGTGGAAGCTTTGGAGAGGGTGCAGAAAAGATTTACCAGGATGTTGCCTGGTAAGGAGGGCATTAGCTATGAGGAGAGGTTGGAGAAACTTGGTTTGTTCTCACTGGAGCGACGGAGGTTGAGGGGCAACCTGATAGAGGTCTACAAGATTATGAGAGGCAGAGTGGACAGTCAGAAGCTTTTCCCCAGGGTGGAAGAGTCAATTACTAGGGGGCACAGGTTTAAGGTGCGAGGGGCAAGGTTTAAAGGAGATGTACGAGGCAGATTTTTTACACAGAGGGTGGTGGGTGCCTGGAACTCGTTGCCGGGGGAAGCAGTGGAAGCGGATACGGTAGTGAGTTTTAAGGAGCGTCTGGACAAATACATGAATAGGATGGGAATAGAGGGATACGGTCCCCGGAAGGGTAGGGGGTTTTAGTTCAGTCGGGCAGCATGGTCGGTGCAGGCTTGGAGGGGCTGAAGGGCCTGTTCCTGTGCAGTAATTTTCTTTGTTCTTTGTGAGGCATCCCACTTCCACCACCCTCCCAAGGCAGCGCATTCCAGACCTCACCATCCTCTGGGTAAAAAGGTGTTTCCTCAAATTCCTCCCCACCTCCCCCCCCCAAACCCTCCTGCAAGACTTATCCGGATAGACAGACAGGGAACTCAACTCAGGGGAACAGCTGCTCCTTATCCGCTCTGCCCCTCATAATCTTGTACACCTCGATCAGGTCACCCCTCCAACGAAAATAACCCAAGCCTCTCCAACCTCTCTCCGTCACTGAAACGCTCCATCCCAGGCAGCGTCCTGGTGAATCTCCTCTGCACCCCCTCCAGTGCGATCACATCCTTCCTATAATGTGGCGCCCAGACCTGCACACAGTGCTCCAGCTATGGCCGCATCAAAGTTCTATACAACTCCAACATGTCTTCCCTGCTTTTGTAATCTGTGCCTCGATGGATAAAGGCGAGTGTCCCACTTGCGTTTTTCACCACCTACTAACACGCCCTTCCGCCTTCAGAGATCCGTGGACAAACACACCAAGGTCCCTTTGTTCTACAGAACGTCCTAGTGTCGTGTGGGAAGGTGATGGCCTAGTGGTGTTTATGGAATCCTTAGCATCCCTACAGTGCAGAAGGAGGCCATTTGGCCCATCGAGTCTGCACCGACCACAATCCCACCCAGGCCTTACTAACGTAACCACACATATTTACCCTGCTAATCCCCAGACACTAGGGACAATTTAGCATGGCCAATCCACCGAACCTTCACATCTTTGGACACTAAGGGGCAATTTAGCATGGCCAATCCACCTCACCTGCACATCTTTGGACACTAAGGGGCAATTTAGCATGGCCAATCCACCTAACCTGCACATCTTTAGACACTAGGGGCAATTTAGCACAGCCAATCCACCTAACCTTCACATCTTTGCACACTAAGGGGCAATTTAGCATGGCCAATCCACCTAACCTGCACATCTTTAGACACTAGGGGCAATTTAGCACAGCCAATCCACCTCACCTGCACATCTTTGGACACTAAGGGGCAATTTAGCATGGCCAATCCACCTAACCTGCACATCTTTGGACACTAAGGGGCAATTTAGCATGGCCAATCCACCTAACCTACACATCTTTGGACACTAAGGGGCAATTTAGTATGGCCAATCCACCTAACCTGCACATCTTTGGACACTCAGGGGCAATTTAGCATGGCCAATCCACCTAACCTGCACATCTTTGGACACTAAGGGGCAATTTAGCATGGCCAATCCACCTAACCTACACATCTTTGGACACTAAGGGATAATTTAGCACGGCCAATCCACCGAACCTGCACATCTTTGGACTGTGGAAGGAAAGCGGAGCACCCGGAGGAAACCCACGCAGACACGGGGAGAATGTGCAAACTCCACACAGACAGTGACCCGAGCCGGGATTGAACCCAGGTCCCCAGCGCTGTGAAGCAGCAGTGCTAACCCACTGTGCCACCGTGCTGCCCCAAATTATTATCGTGAGACTATTAATTCAGAAACTCAGCTAATGTCCTGGGGGACCCGGGTTCGAATCCCACCACGGCAGATGGTGGAATTTGAATTCAATAAAAAATATCTGGAATTAAGAATCTACTGATGACCCATTGTGGGAAAAACCCATCTGGTTCCCTTTAGGGAAGGAAATCTGCCGTCCTTACCCCGGTCTGGCCTACATGTGACTCCAGAGCCACACAGCAATGTGGTTGACTCTCAACTGCCCTCCAAGGGCAACTAGGGATGGGCAATAAATGCTGGGCCCAGCCAGCGACACCCATGTCCCATGGATGGATCAAAAAATATACAGTTGCTATGGAGGAATAATCTGGTGAACTGGTGCAGCGACAATAATCTCTCCCTCAACGTCAACAAAACGAAAGAGATTGTCATCGACTTCAGGAAGCGTAAAGGAGAACATGCCCCTGTCTTCATCAACGGGGACGAAATAGAAAGGATCGAGAGCTTCAGGTTTTTAGGTGTCCAGATCACCAACAACCTGTCCTGGTCCCCCCCATGCCAACACTATAGTTAAGAAAGCCCCACCAACGCCTCTACTTTCTCAGAAGACGAAGGAAATTCGGCATGTCAGCTATGTCTCTCACCAACTTTTACAGATGCCCCATAGAAAGCATCCTTTCTGGTTGTATCACAGCTTGGTCTGGGCTCCTGCTCTGCCCAAGACCGCAAGGAACTACAAAAGGTCGTGAATGTAGCCCAATCCATCACGCAAACCAGCCTCCCATCCATTGACTCTGTCTACTCTTCCCGCTGCCTCGGGGAAAGCAGCCAGCATAATTAAGGACCCCACATACCCCGGACATTCTCTCTTCCACCTTCTTCCATCGGGAAAAGGATACTTCAGGGGGACGTATTTTACACAGAGGGTGGTGGGGGCCTGGAATGCACTGCCAAGCAAGGTGATTGAGGCGGACACGCTGGGATCGTTTAAGACTTATCTAGATAACCACATGAACAGACTGGTAATAGAGGGATACAAAAGAATGGTCTAGTTGGGCACATGAGCGGCGCAGGCTTGGAGGGCCGAAGGGCCTGTTCCTGTGCTGTATTGTTCTTTGTTCAAAAGTCTGTGGTCACGCACCAACCGACTCAAGAACAGCTTCTTCCCTGCTGCCGTCAGACTTTTGAATGGACCAACCTCGCATTGAGTTGATCTTTCTCTACACCCTAGCTATGACTGTAACACTACATTCTGCACTCTCTCCTTTCCTTCTCTATGAACGGTATGCTTTGTCTGTATAGCGCGCAAGAAACAATACTTTTCACTGTATCCCAATACATGTGACAATAATAAATCAAATCAAATCAAATAAATGAAGGAGCCTAGAATGGAACCAGCCGCAGGTTCCATTCAGTTCTTTGCAAGTTTGTGTGTACAGGACTCCAAGCAACGCAATTCAATCTTTCTGATGTCTACCCATTCTATTCCACTCCCTTTTCTCCCCGACCCTCTTCCCGTCTCCACCACGACCGGTCTCCGTCATGTTACCTCAGCGATGTCCGCCCTCAGGCACCTTCAGGCCTACCGTGGTGTAGGCCATCCCTCAGCCAGGACGGAAACCTGGTCCTTGGTCGGAACCACTTCCCAGCTGAGGGGTTAGCTGAGGAAGCTCCGGTCATTGGCACATTGCCGCTTGTGGGAGCTCACTGAGCATCAACTAGCTGGCGCTCTCCCTGAACCACTGATGACCTTTCAAATACGTCTCATTGGCCGTGAAGCTCTTTAGGGATTGTCCCAAGGATGTGAAAGTCGCTCAAGAAATGCAAATCTTTCATCCCAATGCCATCCAACGGCACAGTGGTTAGCACCGCTGCCTCGCAGCGCCAGGGACCCGGGTTCAATTCCGGCCTTGAGTGACTGTCTTTCTGGAGTTTGCACGTTCTTCCCCCCGTGTCTACGTGGGTTTCCTCCGGGTGATCCGGTTTCCTCCAAAGATGTGCAGGTTAGGTGGATTGGCCATGCTAAATTGCCCCTTAGTGTCCAAAGATGTGCAGGTTAGGTGGATTGGCCTTGCTAAGTTGCCTCTTAGTGTCCAAAGATGTGTAGGTTAGGTGGATTGGCCATGCTAAATTGCCCCTTAGTGTCCAAAGATGTGCAGGTTAGGTGGATTGGCCATGCTAAATTGCCCCTTAGTGTCCAAAGATGTGTAGGTTAGGTGGATTGGCCATGCTAAATTGCCCCTTTGTGTCCAAAGATGTGCAGGTTAGGTGGATTGGCCATGCTAAATTGCCTCTTAGTGTCCAAAGATGTGTAGGTTAGGTGGATTGGCCATGCTAAATTGCCCCTTAGTGTCCAAAGATGTGCAGGTTAGGTGGATTGGCCGTGCTAAATTGCCCATTAGTGTCAGGGGGATTAGCAGGGTAAATGCGTGGTGTTACAAGGTTTGGGTAGGATTATGGTCGACGCAGACCGATGGGCTGAATGGCCTCCTTCTGCACTGCGGGGATTCTATGATTCCCTGAACGTACAAACTCCACACAGACAGTCACCTGATTAAGGAAGCCATTATCACGTTCCTTTCCGTGGAAGCTTGCTGTGTGTACTTTTACCACCATACGTCACCCTTCCGACCTTCTGAGTTAGTTTATCTTTGGAATGAGTCACTTTCCTGGGTTAGCCTGAAGCTGTTTGCAAATATTCTCAATTATTTATATAATGCTAAAAAGGTTTAGATGGGCAGTTGGTGGGGGATGGGGTGGGGTCAGAGTTGATCGGGGTCAGAGTTGACGGGGGGTCAGAGTTGACGGGGGGTCAGAGTTGACGGGGGTCAGAGTTGACGGGGGGTCAGAGTTGACGGGGGGTCAGAGTTGACGGGGGGTCAGAGTTGACGGGGGGTCAGAGTTGACGGGGGGTCAGAGTTGACGGGGGGTCAGAGTTGACGGGGGGTCAGAGTTGACGGGGGGTCAGAGTTGACGGGGGGTCAGAGTTGATGGGGGTCAGAGTTGATGGGGGTAGGTCGGAGTTGATGGAGGGATGTTAAGACCATAAGACGTCGGAATGGAAGGAGGCCATTCGGCCCATCGCGTCTGCCCCACCATTCAACGGGATCGAGACTGATCCCACATGACAATCGCCAACTCCCACCTCCCCATGTCATCCCTCGATCCTCTGACTGATTGCAAGATGTCGAGAGACTGTGTCAAGCGTTCAAAGGAGGGTTAACTATCCAAGGGTTGAAGTGGGCATAGGCTGGACGATCGGTGGGGTGTTCCAGTTCACTCCAGGAGTCAGAGTTGCTGAGACAAGGCTCATTTTCCAAGCGTCTTGCGATGGTGGGTGATACGGGCAACTCCGACTCTCCACACACCCCGGAGGGCGACCAGGAACCTTTCCCACTCGTACCACCTGCCACTGGGCGCAGGATAGAAGGACCAGGGCCCGGAATGGCACCCAATCCGCCACATGATCTCCCCGTTGGCCAATTACCTCAATAAAGAGACACTAATGGACAGCGGTGTGGCTATAGGAGTCACAGGCTTGTAATCTTTCACTGCGTGAATAACCGGGTTTGTGGTCTCTCGCTCCAGTTGGCAGTCAGGGGTTTACGCTCAGTAAAAAATGTAACATAGTGCAAGTTCAGTTTAAGTTTACTTATTATTGTCACAAGTCAGCTTACATTTGGGGTGGCACGGTGGCACAGTGGGTTAACACTGCTGCCTCACAGCGCCAGGGACCCGGGTTCTACTCCCGGCTGTCTGTGCGGAGTCTGCATGTTCTCCCCGTGTCTGTGTGGGTTTCCTCCGGGTGCTCCGGTTTCCTCCCACAGTCCGAAAGACGTGCTGGTTAGGGTGGATTGGCCATGCTAAATTGCCCCTTAGTGTCCAAAGATGTGCAGGTTAGGTGGATCGGCCATGCTAAATTGGCCCTTAGTGTCAGGGGTTTAGTAGGGTAAATACGTAGGGTTATGGGGATAGGGCCTGGGTGGGAATGTGGTCAGTGCAGACTCGATGGGCCAAATGGCCTCATTCTGCACTGTAGGATTCTATGATTAACACTGCAATGAAGTTACTGTGAATATCCCCTAGTCGCCACACTCTGGCGCCTTTCGGATACACTGAGGGAGACTTTAGCACGGCCAATGCACCTAGCATTGGCTTAGTTTGCACGGTGGCACAGTGGTTAGCACTGCTGCCTCACAGTGCCAGGGATCCGGGTTCGATTCCCGGCTCGGGTCACTGTCTGTGCGGAGTCTGCACGTTCTCCCCGTGTCTGCGTGGGTTTCCTCCAGGGGCTCCGGTTTCCTCCCACAGTCCGAAAGACGTGCTGGTTAGGGTGGATTGGCCGTGCTAAATTCTCCCTCAGTGTTACCCGAACAGGCGCCCGAGTATGGCAACTGGGGAAATTTCACAGTAACTTCACTGCAGTGTTAATGTAAGCCTTACCCGTGACTAATAAATAAACTTTACTTTAACCAGCGTGTCTTTCAGACTGTGGGAGGAAACCGGAGCACCCGGAGGAAACCCATGCAGACACGGGGGAGAACGTGCAGACTCCACACAGACAGTGACCCGAGCCGGGAATCGAACTCAGGTCCCTGGCGCTGTGAGGCAGCAGTGCTAACCGCTGTGCCACCGTGACATGGTAGTTGCCCCCTTGTCCCCACCCCTCCCCCGGCTAGAACGCAGAGGGGGCATAGAAATATAAAATGCTGGAAAATCTCAGCGGGTCTGACAGCATCTGTGGAGAGAGAATAGAGCCAACGTTTCGAGTCTGGATGACCCTTCGTCAGAACTTCCCAAGGGGTCCAGTCTTAGGTCAATGGGGTCGGCCATTTTGGACTCAGACGAGGAGAAGTCTCTTTGCTGGGAGGGCGTTGGAACTTTTTTATTCTTTGTTTTATTTATCTGTGGGTCATGGGCGTCGCTGGCTGGGCCCAGCATTTATTGCCCATCCCTAGTTGCCCTTGGAGGGCAGTTGAGAGTCAACCACATTGCTGTGGCTCTGGAGTCACATGTAGGCCAGACCGGGGTAAGGACGGCAGATTTCCTTCCCTAAAGGGAACCAGATGGGTTTTTCCATCAATGGGTCATCAGTAGATTCTTAATCCCAGATATTTTTTATTGAATTCCAATTCCACCGTCTGCCGTGGCGGGATTCGAACCCGGGTCCCCCAGAACGTTAGCTGAGTTTCTGGATTAATAGTTTAGCGATAATACCACTAGGACATCGGCTCCCTGTGAACTGAGTGTCTCACAGAATCATAGAATCCCGACCGTGCAGAAGGAGGCCATTCGACCCATCGAGTCTGCACCAACCACAATCCCAGCCAGACCCTATCCCCGTAACCCCACATATTAACCCTGTTAATCTCCTTGACACCAATGGACAGTTTAGCATAGCCAATCCACGTAACCTGCACATCTTTGGACACTAAGGGGCAATTTAGCATGGCCAATCCACATAACCCGCACATCTTTGGACACTAAGGGGCAATTTAGCATGGCCAATCCACATAACCCGCACATCTTTGGACACTAAGGGGCAATTTAGCATGGCCAATCCACCTAACCTGCATATCTTTGGACACTAAGGGGCAATTTAGCACGGCCAATCCACATAACCCACACATCTTTTGACACTAAGGGGCAATTTAGCATGGCCAATCCACATAACCCGCACATCTTTGGACACGAAGGGGCAATTTAGCACGGCCAATCCACATAACCCGCACATCTTTGGACACTAATGGACAATTTAGCATGGCCAATCCACCTAACCTGCACATCTTTGGACACTAAGGGGCAATTTAGCACGGCCAATCCCCCTAACCTGCACATCTTTGGAAACTATGGGGCAATTTAGCATGGCCAATCCACCGAACCTGCACATCTTTGGACACTAAGGGGCACTTTAGCACGGCCAATCGATCTAACCTACACATCTTTGGACACTAAGGGGCAATTTAGCATGGCCAATCCACCTAGCCATGATCATCAGTAGACTCTTAAATTTGATTTGATTTATTGTCACATGTATCGGGATACAGTGAAAAGTATTGTTTCTTGCGCGCTATACAGACAAAGCATACCGTTCATAGAGAAGGAAAGGAGAGGGTGCAGAATGTAGTGTTACAGTCATAGCTAGTGGGTAGAGAAAGATTAGCTTAATACAAGGTAGGTCCATTCAAAAGTCTGATGGCAGCAGGGAAGAAGCTGTTCTTGACTTGGTTGGTACGTGACCTCGGGCTCACTCATTGGGTAGATCCAAGACCAGGATCGGGAAGACATTTTCGGAATAAATCAGGATTGGGGGGCAGGGCAGTTTTGTTCAGTTGGAAGATTGGAGGCATCCGTATTGAGCGGATCAGAGTTGAGAGGTCAGGCGACCTAACATTTTGCATGTTGGGTGGGAAATTGTAATGAGTCTTCGGAGGCAGAATTCCTTCACCAAAATCCCTTTATTTACAAACTCTGACAGCAGTGCACAGAATGCTGGTAGTTAGCAATCTATCTCCGGGTGTGCCAGAGGAACTGGCACACCGGTTAAGTACAAGGCGAAGACTCCCTGATTAGTCCATCAACTGGATCCTCAATCAGGGAGCTCATACTCCAATAGGCCAACCTCAATGGCCTGATTGAATTCATTACAGAAATGCCAAAATGATTTGTGCACAGCAAGCTCCCACGAACAGCAATGTGATAACTGACCAGGTACTAGTGGAGGTGATGTTGCTTGAAGGATTAAATATAGGATCTAACGGGACAGCATTATAGCCAGGAAACCCTCCTCTATTCTCCCGGCATTTTCCCAGATCTCCATCAGAACCCTCCGATATTGGTCCCTGCCTGAGCTAATCCAACGGCGCACGAACCAAGGCTGGAACCGGGGTTTTCCCAGGTCAGTTCCGCAGCAGATAGTATATTTCCCGATGGGAAAACATTTGGACTGTTGGATCGTCAGACGTGACGAACATTGTTGAGTCTGAATGTTCGGACAACTCCCTCTCCTTCCCCTCTGCCCAATACATCCTGACTCAAAACCACCTCCAAAAACAACAAACACACGGATTTATACAAAACCATCAGATACAGGAGCAGAATCAGGCCATTCGGCCCATCGAGTCTACTCTGCCATGGCTGATACGTTTCTCAACCCCATTGTCCTGGCTTTTCCCCATAACCTTTGACCCCCTAACCAATCAAGAACCTATCTATCTCTGTCTTAAAGACACTCAATGACCCGGCCTCCACAGCCTTCTGCGGCAAAGAGTTCCACAGATTCACCACTCTCTGGCTGAAGAAATTCCTCCGCATCTCTGTTTTAAAGGATCGTCCCTTTAGCCTGAGGTTGTGCCCTCTGGTTCTAGTTTTTCCTACTCGTGGAAACATCCTCTCCACGTCCACTCTATCCAGGCCTCGCAGTATCCTGGAAGTTTCAATAAGATCCCCCCCCTCATCCTTCTAAACTCCAACGAATACAGACCCAGAGTCCTCAACTGTTCCTCATACGACAAGCTCTTCATTCCAGGGATTATTCTTGTGAACCTCTTCTGGACCCTTTCCAAGGCCGGCACATCCTTCCTTAGATACGGGGCCCAAAACTGCTCACAATACTCCAAATGGGGTCTGACCAGAGCCCTATACAGCCTCAGATATCATCACACACTACTCCCCCTCCCCCCGCCCCCGGTCAGTATGGATCAGACCAAACATGACACAGAACAACATGGGAGATAGGGACAGGGGACCAATAGCTCGGTCAAAGAGGTCAGTTTTAGGGAGCGTCTTAAACGAGGAGAGAGAAAGAGGCAGAGAGACACAGAGAGAGAGAGACAGAGAGAAGCAGTGAGAAAGACAGAGAGACAGATACAGAGAAAGACAAAGAGAGAGACAGAGAGAATCATAGAATCCCTACAATGCAGGAGGAGGCCATTTGGCCCATCGAGTCTGCACCAACTACAATCCCACCCAGGCCCTATTCCCATAACCACATGCATTTACCCGAGCTAGACCCCCTGACACTAAGGGGCAATTTAGCGCGGCCAATCCACCTAACCTGCACATCTTTGGACACTAAGGGACAATTTAGCATGGCCAATCCACCTAACCTGCACATCTTTGGACACCAAGGGATAATTTAGCATGGCCAATCCACCTAACCTGCACATCTTTGGACACCAAGGGATAATTTAGCATGGCCAATCCACCCTAACCTGCAGATCTTTGGACACCAAGGGATAATTTAGCACGGCCAATCCACCTCACCTGCACATCTTTGGACACTAAGGGACAATTTAGCACGGCCAATCCACCTAACCTGCACATCTTTGGACACCAAGGGATAATTTAGCATGGCCAATCCACCCTAACCTGCACATCTTTGGACACCAAGGGATAATTTAGCACGGCCAATCCACCTCACCTGCACATCTTTGGACACTAAGGGACAATTTAGCATGGCCAATCCACCTAACCTGCACATCTTTGGACACCAAGGGATAATTTAGCACGGCCAATCCACCTAACCTGCACATCTTTGGACACTAAGGGGCAATTTAGCATGGACAATCCACCTAACCTGCACATCTTTGGACACTAAGGGGCAATTTAGCATGGCCAATCCACCTAACCTGCACATCTTTGGACACGAAGGGGCAATTTAGCATGGCCAATCTACCTAACCCGCACATCTTTTGGACTGTGGGAGGAAACCAGAGCACCCGGATGAAACCCACGCAGACACGGGGAGAACATGCAGACTCTGCACAGACAGTGACCCGAGCCGGGAATCGAACCCGGGTCCCTGGTGCAGTGAGGCAGCAGTGCTAACCACTGTGCTACCGTGCCACCCAGAGAGACAATGAGGGAGAGAGAGAGACAGAAAGAGAGAGATAGCGAGAGCGCGAGAAAGAGCAAGCGAGAGAGAGAGAGTTGGAGAGGTTTAGCCTCGCCCACACCCCAGGCAGCTGAAGGCACGGCCGCCAATGGCGGAGCGGTGGGAATCGGGGGATGCTTGAGAGGCCGGAATTGGAAGAGCGCAGAGATCTCGGAGGGGTGTAGGGGCTGGAGGAGGTTACAGAGATAGGGAGGGGGTGTAAGGGCTGGAGGACGGTACAGAGATAGAGAGCGGGTGTAGCGGCTGGAGGAGGTTACAGAGATAGGGAGGGGTAGTCGGGGCTGGAGAAGATTAGAGAGATAGGGAGGGGGTGTAGGGGCTGGAGGGGGTTACAGAGATAGGGAGGGGGTGTAGGGTCTGGAGGAGGTTACAGAGATAGGAGGGGGTGTAGGGGTCTGGAGGAGGTTACAGAGATAGGGAGGGGGTGTAGGGGTCTGGAGGGGGTTACAGAGATAGGGAGGGGGTGTAGGGGATGGAGGAGGTTACAGAGATAGAGAGGGGGGTGTAGGGGCTGGAGGAGGTTACAGAGATAGGGAGGGGGTGTAGGGGTCTGGAGGAGGTTTCAGAGATAGGGAGGGGGGTGTAGGGGTCTGGAGGAGGTTACAGAGATAGGAAGGGGATGTAGGGGGCTGGAGGAGGTTACAGAGATAGGGTGGGGGTGTAGGGGTCTGGAGGAGGTTACAGAGATAGGGAGGGGGGTGTAGGGGGCTGGAGGAGGTTACAGAGATAGGGAGGGGGGTGTAGGGAGCTGGAGGAGGTTACAGAGATAGGGAGGGGGGTGTAGGGGCTGGAGGAGGTTACAGAGATAGGGAGTGGGTGTAGGGGATGGAGGAGGTTACAGAGATAGGGAGTGGGTGTAGGGGATGGAGGAGGTTACAGAGATAGAGAGGGGGGTGTAGGGGCTGGAGGAGGTTACAGAGATAGGGAGTGGGTGTAGGGGATGGCGGAGGTTACAGAGATAGAGAGGGGGGTGTAGGGGCTGGAGGGGGTTACAGAGATAGGGAGTGGGTGTAGGGGATGGCGGAGGTTACAGAGATAGAGAGGGGGGTGTAGGGGGCTGGAGGAGGTTACAGAGATAGGGAGGGTGTGTAGTGGCTGGAGGAGGTTACAGAGATAGGGAGTGGGTGTAGGGGATGGAGGAGGTTACAGAGATAGGGAGGGGGGTGTAGGGGTCTGGAGGAGGTTACAGAGATAGGGAGTGGGTGTAGGGGATGGAGGAGGTTACAGAGATAGGGAGGGGGTGTAGGGGATGGAGGAGGTTACAGAGATAGAGAGGGGGGTGTAGGGGCTGGAGGAGGTTACAGAGATAGAGAGGGGGGTGTAGGGGCTGGAGGAGGTTACAGAGATAGGGAGGGGGTGTAGGGGTCTGGAGGAGGTTTCAGAGATAGGGAGGGGGGTGTAGGGGTCTGGAGGAGGTTACAGAGATAGGAAGGGGATGTAGGGGGCTGGAGGAGGTTACAGAGATAGGGAGGGGGGTGTAGGGGGCTGGAGGAGGTTACAGAGATAGGGAGGGGGGTGTAGGGGGCTGGAGGAGGTTACAGAGATAGGGAGTGGGTGTAGGGGATGGAGGAGGTTACAGAGATAGGGAGGGGGGTGTAGGGGGCTGGAGGAGGTTACAGAGATAGGGAGTGGGTGTAGGGGCTGGAGGGGGTTACAGAGATAGAGAGGGGGCTGGAGTGCTAGGAACCCGAGTTCGATTCCCGGCTCGGGTCACTGTCTGTGTGGAGTCTGCACGTTCTCCCCGTGTCTGCGTGGGTTTCCTCCGGTTTCCTCCCACAGTCCGAAAGACATGCGGGTTAGGGTGGATTGGCCATGCTAAATTCGCCCTCAGTGTAACCCGAACAGGAGTGTGGGGATTTTCACAGTAACTTCATTGCAGTGTTAATATCAGCCGTCTTGCAATACTAATAAACAAACTTTAAAGAGAAATGAATTGGGGAAGGGGGCGTGAGGTTCCCCCCCGCCCCCCACCCCGGTTACCTGGCTCACATAGCCTGCTGAAATGATAAGGGTTGCAACAGACAGTAGCGAGATCCTCGGACATTCTCCAGAAGCAATCGCAGTTGCATAGACGTTTGAGTTGGTGGAGGTGCTTGAGGTCGGGCCAGCGGAAGAGCTTGCAAGTCAGCACCTGCGGCCAGTAATGCTGCCTGCCGATCCTCAGCTCGGTCCTGGGGAAGGAGACGCAGCCCCCGGTGTGGTCGTCCGTCCCCCTGGCTTCCAGCGCCCGGGCTAACAGCTCCAACTGCTCATCCCTCAGCCTCTTAAAGAGGGAGTGGGTGGCGAGCTTCAGTCCGCTCTGCAGCTCCTGGTCCGCATTCTGGCTGCTCTCTCCTCCCAGCTTGGGGCAACGACTCCTCCACAGTCTCCGCACAACCCCCGAGCGTCTGGACCCGAACATGCGCCGCCCGCAAGCTCAAGGAACCGGCATCCAAGCGAGAGGGAGAGGGAGAGGGAGAGGGAGGGAGGAGAGAGCGACGATTGATAAGCAGCGGGGCGGAGGTTAAGGAAAACTGGGGAAAGATGTGAAGCTGAAGAAACGAGAGACGGAGAGAAAATCAGTGACTAATTTACAAACTCCACAATTTTTTGTTTCACAAATTACTTTTTGGCAAACTTTTTGTTCCAAACTTTTAAAATGATCTTTCAAACTTCTGTCACAAACTTTTGAACTAATCTTTCAAACTTTTCCAAGTAAATTTCTCGCACAAATTTCTTCCCAATTTTTTTAGATACACTTCTTTCAAACTTTCTTTCGCAAACTTATTCCAAACATTTTTCAAATAAAACTCTTCCAAATTTGTTTCACAAACTTCTTACCAACGTTTTTAATAAATTTCTTCCAAATTTTTCAAATTTCTTCCAAAGTTTTCAAATAAATTTCTTCCACATTTTTCAAATAAATTTCTTCCACATTTGATAAATAAATTTCTTGCAAATTTTTCAAATACATTTCTGCCAAATTTGTCAAATAAAGTTCTTCCAAATTTGTCAAATAGATTCCTTCCAAATTTTTCAAATAAATTTCTTCCAAATTTGACAAATAAATTTCTTGCTAATTTTTCAAATACATTTCTGCCAAATTTGACAAATAGATTTCTTCCAAATTTGACACATTTTATCCAAATTTGACAAATAGGTTTCTTCCAAATTTGACAGATTTCTTCCAAATTTTTCAAATAAATTTCTTCCACATTTTTCAAATAAATTTCTATCAAATTTTTCAAATAAATTTCTTCCAAATTTTTCAAATAAATTTCTTCCAAACCTTTCAGATAAAGTTCTTCCAAATTTTACAAATAAATTTCATCCAAACGTTTTTCACAAATTTCTTGCAAAAGTTTTAATAAATTTCTCCCCAAAAATGTTTTCACAAATATCTTCCAAACTTAGTTTACAAACGTCTTTCAAACTTTTTAAATAAATGTCTCCCAAACATTTTTCGCAAATATCTTCCAAACTTTTCTCCACAAAAAAACTTATCCACCAACTTGCTTCAAAGTTATAAAAAAAAGTTTCTTCCAAGTTTTGCTTTTCACAAACCTCTTCCAAACTTCCCAAACCTTTGAAATAAATTTATTTCAAATTCTTTTTTTGCCAACTTCCTCCGGACCGTATATTTTTATTGAGGTTACAGACTCTTGAAACTGACACCCC
>NW_027592032.1:62500-65024 GCF_964213995.1 Mustelus asterias
TTCTCTGTCTCTCTCTCTCTCTCTCCTTGTCTCTGTCTCTCTCCCTCTCTCTCCCTCTCTCTGCCTCTCTCTCTCTCTCTGTCTCTCCCTCTCCCTGTCTCTGTCTCTCTCCCTCTCTCTGTCTCTCTGTCTCTCCCTGTCTCTGTCTCGCTCCCTCTCTCTTTCTCTGTCTCTCTCTCTCTCCCTCTCCCTGTCTCTGACTCTCTCCCTCTCTCTGTCTCTCCCTCTCTCTGTCTCTCCCTCTCCCTGTCTCTGTCTCTCTCCCTCTCTCTGTCTCTCTCTCTTTCTCTGTCTCACCTCTGTTAAGCCGCTCATTAAAACCTTCGACCAACTCGTTGTTTGCTTGTGCCTAATATCTCCACAAGTGGCTTGGTGTCAAATCTTGCTTCGGGTGCCCCGAGATACGTCATCATGATAAGCGTGGCACGGCGGGTTAGCACTGCTGCCTCACAGCTCCAGGGACCTGGGTTCGATTCCCGGCTCGGGTCACTGTCTGTGTGCAGTCTGCACGTTCTCCCCGTGTCTGCGTGGGTTTCCTCCAGGTGCTCCGGTTTCCTCCCACAGTCCAAAAGATGTGCGGGTTAGGTGAATTGGCTATGCTAAATTGTCCCTTATTGTCCCAAGATCTGGAGGTTTGGGGCATTAGTGGGGTAAATGTGTGGGGTTAATAGAATGGGGCAGGGAGTGGGCTTGGGTAAGAGAGTCAGTACAGGCTCGATGGGCTGAATGGCCTTCTTCTGCACTGTAGAGATTCTGTGATCCCTCACTGCCTTAACATGCCACAGACAATGCACGCGTGTGTGTCCAGTCACCGCTCCCTGACTCTGGCTAACCCCCTTCGGACGCTGCTTAGGCATCGCCATGGCGATACAGGCCTCGGGCCTACAGCTCAGGCCTCCCTGTTCCCCGAACTGCAGGTGGAGCTGGATGACTGAGACGGCAGAGGGTCAGACAGTCAGACGCTGCCTGGGGAAAGTCACGCCATGTTCCAGGCTAACCACAGACCACACAGACGTCAACAAGGCTGGAAGCCCCAGGTGAGGTGGATTGGCCGTGCTAAATTGCCCCTTAGTGTCAGGGGGATTAACAGGGTAAATACATGGGGTTATAGGGATAGGGCCAGGGTGGGATTGTGGTCGGGGCAGACTCGATGGGGCGAATGGCCTCTTTTTGTGACATATATGATCTGTGATGTAAACATAACTTGGTGTAAGGCTTCCAATGACACTGGGGGCGGCGGCGGGATGGTGGCGGAAAGGGAGAAGGGGGAGGGGGAATGGGAGGGGGTAAGGGGGGGGAGGGGGTAAGAGGGGGGGGAGGGGGAAGAGGGGAGGGGGAAAGAGGGGAGGAGGGGGAAGAAGGGAGAGGAAAAGAGAGGAGGAGGGGCAAGAGGAGAGGGGGAAAGAGGGGAGGGGGAAAGAGCGGGCAAAGAGGGGAGGCAAAGATGGGCGGCACGGTAGCACAGTGGTTAGCACTGCTGCTTCACAGCTCCAGGGTCCCGGGTTCGATTCCCGGCTCGGGTCACTGTCTGTGTGGAGTTTGCACATTCTCCTCGTGTCTGCGTGGGTTTCCTCCGGGTGCTCCGGTTTCCTCCCACAGTCCAAAGATGTGCGGGTTAGGTTGATTGGCCAGGTTAAAAAAAAATTGCCCCTTAGAGTCCTGGGATGCGTAGGTTAGAGGGATTAGTGGGTAAAATATGTGGGGGTAGGGCCTGGGTGGGATTGTGGTCGGTGCAGACTCGATGGGCCGAATGGCCTCCTTCTGCACTGTAGGGTTTCTATGATTTCTATGATTTTCTATGAAAGGGGAGGAGGAAAGAGGAGGGGGGAAGAGGGGAGGGGGGAAGAGGGGAGGGGGGAAGAAGGGAGGAGGGGGAAGAGGAGAGGGGGAAAGAAGGGAGGAGGGGGAAGAGGAGAGGGGGAAAGAGGGGAGGGGGAAAGAGCGGGCAAAGAGGGGAGGAGGAAAGGGGAGGGGGGGAAGAGGGGAGGGGGAAAGAGCGGGCAAAGAGGGGAGGAGGAAAGGGGAGGAGGAAGAGGAGGGGGAAGAGGGGAGGGGGAAAGAGCGGGCAAAGAGGGGAGGGGGGAAGAGGGGAGGGGGGAAGAGGGGAGGGGGGAAGAGGGGAGGGGGGAAGAGGGGAGGGGGGAAGAGGGGAGGGGGGAAGAGGGGAGGGGGGAAGAGGGGAGGGGGGAAGAGCGGGCAAAGAGGGGAGGAGGAAAGGGGAGGAGGAAAGAGGAGGGGGGAAGAGGAGAGGGGAAGAGGGGAGGGGGAAAGAGCGGGCAAAGAGGGGAGGAGGAAAGGGGAGGAGGAAAGAGGAGGGGGGAAGAGGGGAGGGGGAAAGAGCGGAGGGGGAGGGGAGGGGAGGGGGGAAATGGGGAGGAGGAGGAAGAGGGGACTGAGAGAGGGGAGGGGGAAGAGCGGAGGGGGGGAGGGGGAAGAGCGGAGGGGGGGAGGGGGAAGAGCGGAGGGGGGAGGGGGAAGAGCGGAGGGGGGGGAGGGGGAAGAGCGGGGAGGGGGGGAGGGGGAA
>NW_027592033.1:0-65000 GCF_964213995.1 Mustelus asterias
AAAGGGGGGGGTGCGGGTGAGAGGGAAAGGGGTGTATGGGGGGGGAGAGGGAAGGGAGATGTGGGGGTGAGATGGAAAGAGGGGTGTGGGCGGGAGAGGGAAAGAGGGGTGTGGGGGAAAGGGAAAGGGGGCTGTGGGGGTGAGAGGGAAGGGGGGTGTGTGGGGAGAGGGAAAGCGGGGTGTGAGGGGAGAGGGAAAGGGGTGTGGGGGCGAGGGAAAGGGGTGTGGGGGAGAGGGAAAGGGGGGTGTGGGGGGGCGAGGGAAAGGGGGGTGTGGGGGAGAGGGAAAGGCGGGTGTGGGGGGGAAGGAAAGGGGGGTGTGGGGGGGGAGAGGGAAATGGGGGTGTGGGGGTGAGAGGGAAAGGGGGTTTGGGGGCAGAGGGAAATGGGGGTGTGGGGGTGAGAGGGAAAGGGGGTGTGGGGGTGAGAGGGTAAGGGGGGTGTGGGGGGGGGGAAAGGGAAGGGGGAGTCTGGGGGGAGAGGAAAAGGGGGTGTGGGGGGGAGAGGGAAAGGGGTTGTGGGGGGGAGGTGAAAAGGGGGGTGTGGGGGCGAGAGGGAAAGGGTGGTGGGGGGGTAGATGGAAAGGGGGGTGTGGGGGGAGAGGGAAAGGGGGGGTGTGGGGGCGAGAGGGAAAGGTGGGCCTGGGATGAGTGGGAAAGGGGGATGTGGGTGGGTGAGTGAAAGGAGGGGTGTGGGGGGAGAGGGAAAGGGGTGTGCGGGGGTGAGCGGGAAAGTGGGGTGTGGGGGGTGAGCGGTAAAGTGGGGTGCGGGGGGTGAGGGAAAGGGGGGTGTGGGGGGAGAGGGATAGGGGGTGTGGGGGTGAGAGGGAAAGGGGGGTGTGGGGGGGAGAGGGAAAGGGGGGTGTGAGGGGAGAGGGAAAGGGGGGTGTGGGGGGAGTGGGAAAGTGGGGTGTAGAGGTGAGAGGGAAAGAGGGGTGTGGGTTTGGGGAGGGAAAGGGGGGTGTGGGGGGAGAGGGAAAGGGGGGTGGGGGTGAGTGGGAAAGGGGGGTGTGGGGGTGGGAGGGAAAGGGGGGTGAGGGGGGAGAGGGAAAGGGGGGTGTGGGGGGGAGAGGGAAAGAGGGGTGGGGGTGAGTGGGAAAGGGGGGTGAGGGGGGAGAGGGAAAGGGGGGTGGGGGTGAGTGGGAAAGGGGGGTGTGGGGGGGAGAGGGACAGGGGGGTGTGGGGGTGAGTGGGAAAGGGGGGTGTGGGGGTGGGAGGGAAAGGGGGGTGAGGGGGGAGAGGGAAAGGGGGGTGTGGGGGGGAGAGGGAAAGAGGGGTGGGGGTGAGTGGGAAAGGGGGGTGAGGGGGGAGAGGGAAAGGGGGGTGGGGGTGAGTGGGAAAGGGGGGTGTGGGGGTGGGAGGGAAAGGGGGGTGAGGGGGGAGAGGGAAAGGGGGGTGTGGGGGGGAGAGGGAAAGAGGGGTGTGGGTGGGGAGAGGGAAAGAGCGGTGTGGGGTGAGCGGGAAAGGGGGGTGTGGGGGGAGAGGGAAAGGGGGGTGTGGGGGTGATTCCTCATCTGATGTGTTTTCCAGGATTAATTCAGACTGGACGGGTTTCCCAATTCGACCCAAAGTGGACAGAGATAGAATCTGCAATCCCTTCCTGCACCCAATTATCAGAGCCCACCTCGGATTGAACACCTCTCTGGACTGGACAGCTGGTGGAGCTGGAACATAGAACATAGAAAGCCACAGCACAAACAGGCCCTTCGGCCCACAAGTTGCGCCGATCACATCCCCACCTCTCGGCCTATCTATAGCCCTCAATCCCATTAAATTCCATGTACTCATCCAGAAGTCTCTTAAAAGACCCCAACGAGTTTGCCTCCACCACCACCGACGTCAGCCGATTCCACTCACCCACCACCCTCTGAGTGAAAAACTTACCCCTGACATCTCCTCTGTACCTACCCCCCAGCACCTTAAACCTGTGTCCTCTCGTAGCAACCATTTCAGCCCTTGGAAATAGCCTCTGAGAGTCTACCCTATCCAGACCTCTCAACATCTTGTAAACCTCTATCAGGTCACCTCTCATCCTTCGTCTCTCCAGGGAGAAGAGACCAAGCTCCCTCAACCTATCCTCATAAGGCATGCCCCCCAATCCAGGCAACACCCTTGTAAATCTCCTCTGCACCCTTTCAATGGCTTCAACATCTTTCCTGTAATGAGGCGACCAGAACTGCGCGCAGTACTCCAAGTGGGGTCTAACCAGGGTCCTATAAAGCTGCAGCATTATCTCCCGACTCCTAAACTCAATCCCTCGATTAATGAAGGCCAGTACGCCGTACGCCTTCTTGACCGCATCCTCCACCTGCGAGGCCGCTTTAAGAGTCCTATGGACCCGGACCCCAAGGTCCTTCCGATCCTCTACACTGCTAAGAATGGTACCCTTCAAATTATACTGCTGCTTCATCCCATTGGATCTGCCAAAATGGATCACCACACACTTATCCGGGTTGAAGTCCATCTGCCACTTCTCCGCCCAGTCCTGCATTCTATCTATGTCTCGCTGCAACTTCTGACATCCCTCCAAACTATCCACAACACCACCTACCTTGGTGTCGTCAGCAAACTTACCAACCCATCCCTCCACTTCCTCATCCAGGTCATTTATGAAAATGACAAACAGCAAGGGTCCCAGAACAGATCCCTGGGGCACTCCACTGGTCACTGACCTCCATGCAGAGAAAGACCCCTCCACAGCCACTCTCTGCCTTCTGCAGGCAAGCCAGTTCTGGATCCACAAGGCAACAGCCCCTTGGATCCCATGCCCTCTCACTTTCTCAAGAAGTCTTGCATGGGGGACCTTATCGAACGCCTTGCTGAAGTCCATATAGACCACATCCACCGCTGTTCCTTCGTCAATGTGTTTGGTCACATTTTCAAAGAACTCAACCAGGCTCGTAAGGCACGACCTGCCCTTGACAAAGCCGTGCTGACTACTTTTGATCATACTGACTAGTTGGAAGTCAATTCAGGATTTTTCTATTTAACTTCCCCTCTCCAAATTTCCTCCCCATTCTGACTCTCCTCCACAGCTTTTCTGCTTCTAATTTACAGATTATATCCTCTGTCCGTCTCTTTTTTCCTTTCTTCTCTCCCTCTCTCTTTGCCTTCTTCTTTGCTTCCCTATCTATCTCTTCCTCAACTCTTCTTCTCTCCGACCAGCTTTATTCTCTCTAACTGGATTTCTCTCTGATCCAGTGCGTTTCCATTCTTCATTCTCATTATAACTTTACCCCATATCTCCCTATCGCTCTCCAATTGTTCTCTCTCCTCCTGTTTCTCCCCGTATCTCTCTATCTCGCCACAGTATTGCTCTCTCCATCTCGCTTTCTCCCCATTCCTGTTCACCTCCCTCCAGAGTCTCTCCCTCTCCCTTTCCAGCTTTCTTTGTGGGGATTTTAAGCACAGCATGATCCCATGGGCGGCACTGTGACCATATCCAGAGAGGACAAAGTGGGGGTGGGGGGAGGCATGTCATTCCCCCAGCCTCGCGCTTGGTGTAATCCTCCACCCAGCTCCATGTGAATTCTGAGTTTGGATACATATCCCCTCAGTGACAGAAAGAGATAAACTCCCCTCTTTGAACTGGGGACAAGCTGTGTCCATTCCTTTGGTAGACTTTGTAAAATGAGCCTCCCAGTAGTTATTTATGAATAAATTAATCGATCTATTGATTGATTTGTGTAAATAAGGAATCTCAGGGCTCTGACTGAGGCTATTCTCCAGAGACAGGAAGCTGGGCACTGACTCCTAACTGGAGACCCCCAGATAAGGTGGTTCTTCCCACCCCCTCACAGCAATATGGTTTGTGGTTATTGGCAGTGTGGCTCAGAAATATTGCATCGCTCCTTTCAACACAGTGCACATGAAAGAGAGGGAAAGAAGCAGAGATATGGACAGAAATAGGAAGTGAGAAGGAGGGATGGAGTCAGAGGTGGTGGGTGTGGTTGCAAAGACCTGGCCCTAGATAAGAACATCCATCTTTACAATGAGTGAGAGAGATAGTGGCAGGAGGAGAAAAGAGAAGGAGGGAGTGGAGCAGAGACAGAGGGAGGCCCGAGGGGAGTGGAAGGTCAAAGCAGAGGTGGTGATGGAGGGACAGCATTTGAGAAAGAGAGACAGGATGTGAGATTCTCCAATGTGTGGTCACCAGCTGCAGCTCCACTCAAACCCTATCAGATAGTCTGGGAGGATGTAAAAAGTGTCCTGAAGGAATCAGCAGCCGCTTCCCAAACTGAAAGAGGGAGTTGAGCGGCTTCTAGAGACTGAGAGGGGACAGGGGGTGGGCAGGATGGAGCAGGGCTGGCATTTAAATTCAGGTTTAGAAGATTCTCTCTGTGGAACTCTCTCTCTCTCTCTCCATTTCAATGTTTCTGTCTGATTGGAAGAAATGGAGGGAAGGAAAGAGTGAGAGAGAATGAAGAGAACCAAGAATGAGGGGTGATAGAATAATAGAATCATACAGAGCAGAAGAGGCCCTTCAGCCCATCGATTCTGCACTGTCACATTAGAAATACCTGAAATCCCACCTAACCCCATCTGCCAGCACTTGGCCCAGAGCCCTGAATGTTATGTTGTGCCAAGTGCTCATCCAGATACCTTTTGAAGGATGTGAGACATCCCACCTCCACCACCCTCCCAGGCAGCGCATCCCAGACCGTCAGCACCCTCTGGGGAAAAACATATTTCCTCACACCCCTCCCCCCCCAAACCTCCTGACCCCCACCGTGAACCTATGTCCCCTCGTGACTGACCCTTCAGATATGGGGAACAGTTGCTCCTCATCCACTCTGTCCATGGCCCTCATAATCTTGTCTACCACGATCAGGTCGCCCCTCAGTCTTCTCTGCTAAAACGTTAATAACCCAAGCCCACGCAACCTCTTTTCATAACGTTGATCTTCCATCCAAGGCAGCATCTTGGTGAATCTCCTCTGTACCCCCATCCAGCGCAAACACATCCTTCCTATAATGTGGCGATCAGAACTGCACACAGTACTCCAGCTGGGGCCTCACCAAGGATCGAGACAATTCCAACATTACTTCCCTGCTTTTGTCATCTATGCTTCGATTGATAAAGGCAAGTGTCCCATATGCCATTTTCACCTCCCTACTAACATGCCCTTCTGCTTTCAAAGATCTGTGGTCAAATACGCCAAGGTCACATTCTACCATAGATCTTCCTATAGTCCGAACATTCATTGAGTACTTCCTTGTCAAATTACTCCTTCCAAAGTGTATCAGCTCACACTTTTCAGGGTTACATTCCATTAAACGGGGTAAAACACACTCCACACTGCGAACTGCACCTTGTGCGATCTTGCTGCAGAACTTGCGTTAAAGGTTGTCTCAGTGTTAAGAGAGAGTTTTATCTTTCCAGGGAAGTGAAGGGAATTCTCCAGACTTGGGACAATGCACACACACAGAGTGGAAGGTGTGTGGGGCTTTTTGTTGGGTGCCTTTGGGGAAGGGGCTCACAGCAGGTGTGAGGATGGAGGCAGGGGTAGGGCTGTGTCTCATTTGATTCGCTTCACAGTGCAACTGCTGTGGGATCTTGCTGTGCACACACTGTCCTGGGCCCTTTGCAATGATCATCCTCTTTGAAAATAGCTCACTGACTGCAAAGAAGGCTCCAAGGCCTTGAATATAACAAAGCTTCAACTTGAACAATGGGACTGAGGGAGTTCATGATCACTTTCTGCAGAGGACTGAGGGGACATTCAGCCAATATCACATTGCTGTCTGTGGGATCTTACTGTGCGACCAATATTGCAGCCTCAGTTTGTACATTAAAACAAGAAACACACACACAGAAAACAATTATCATAAACTCTGAACTGAATTTTGAAACTGCCTCTGTGCTTTGGATCTTCCTGTGCACAAGTTGCATCAGAAATCTCTAAATTAACAGCAGTGAGGTCAGATTAACAATTAATCTCATCACTGTAAATAATTCTTGATGGCCTGGAATGAAAGTTCTTTAACTAGAAGCGGGTGTAATTGTGGAATAAAAAATGTGTGTGAGGCAGAGAGATAAATGTGAGGGTGAAATGAAATGCACAGGGTTCTATTTGAATACAGTTTGCTGTGGCGGTGATTGTCGGAGCTCTCGCTCTATGTCTGGTGTTGGGAAGCTGAGTTTGTGAAGTGTGGTCCCTTTAAAAGCTGGTTTTGTCTCCCTTTAAAGTTGGACTTGTGTCAATGCTTGGAGGCTTCAAATGCAGGTACAGACAGAGTACACAGACTGCAACAGTTGCAGCCAAGACCAAGCATCAGCATCGCCATGGTAACAGGCTTTGCAGGTTTTTGAATTTTGAGTTCAGCCTATCAATTCAAGGCCTAATCTCAGGGCCCTCAGGATGCCTTTTCCATTCGCTTCATTCCATACAGTTACTGTGTTTAATTTTATGAGTTGAATCGTTAAATAAAACTGCAGCAGCGGCGGCAATTCATTCCACTCAGGATGCAATTGTCGGTTTTCAAACTCTCTCACCCAACGTTCTCATTAGATTGTGTTATCAGGGAGGGAGAGAGAGAAAAAGAGGAAGGTGTAAGAGAGAGAGAGAGAGAAGGCCGAGAGGAAGGGAGAGGTGAGAAGATAAATTGTCGGGGGGAGGGGGTTGGGGGGTGAGGGAGGGTGGGCGGGGGGAGAGAGGACGTGTTTAGGGGGTCCTCCACTGTTTCATTCCAGGCGAGCCCCCCAGTCATTGAAACATATAAACTAGAAGCGTGAGTAGGAACCTGCGCCACCATTCAATTTTATTGTTACTGATCATCAAATTTAATAACTTGATTCACCCTGACCCCAAATCCTTTGATCCCTTTAGCCCCGAGAGCTATATCGAATTCATTTTTGAAATTACAGAACGCCTGTGAATTCACCACATTCACCACCCTCTGACTGAAGAAATTTCTCCTCACCTCAGTTCTAAAAAGGTTTTCCTTTATCATCAAACGAAGACAGCGAGTTGTGGACTCCCCCACCATTGGTAACTTTCTTTCTGAATCGACCCGTTCGAATCCTGTTTGAATTTTATAAGTTTCTATGAGATCCCCTCTCACTATTCTGAATGCATTTGCCTTAACAACATTCTGTGGTAGTGAATTCCACACATTCACCACCCTCTGACTGAATACATTTCTCCCCACCTCAGCTCCAAAAGGTTTGTCCCTAATCCTAAAACTATGACCCCGAGTTCTCGACTCCCCCACCATTGGGAACATTCTTTCTGAATCGACCCTGCCTCATTCTGTTAGAATTTAATACGTTTCTATGAGGTCCCCTCTCACTCTACAAATCTCCATTGAATATAATTCTAACCAATCTAATCTCTCCTCATATGACAGACCTGCCATCCCAGGAATCAGCCTGGTCAACCGTCGCTGTACTTCCTCTATAGCAAGGACATCCTTCCGAGATCAGGACACCAAAACTGAACAAAACTCTCCAGGTGTGGCCTCTCCAATGCTCTATAAATTGCAGCAACTCATCCCTATCCCTCAATAGGAACCATCTCGCTATGAAAGCTTACAGACCATTTAGCTCCATTCCTGCCTGCTGTACCTGCCTGGTTCCGTGCAGTGAATGATGCACGAGGAGACCAAGGTTTTGATGAGAATCCACCTCCCTCAATTTACACCCATTCAATAATAACTTGTCTTCCTAATATTCCTACCAGAGTCGATATCCTCACAGTGATCCACATTAAACTGCATCTGCCATGCGTATGACCACACCCTCAGCCTGTCCAAATCACGCTGAATATTCTCTGCACCCTCCTCACAGTTCACCCTCCCACCCAGCTTTGTGCCATCTGCAAATTTGGAGATGATGCATTCAGTAACCCTTCTGGAAGACTAAATAAACCCCATGTTCTGGTTCCCCTCGGTCAACTCTACTCGTTCCACCCTCAAACAATTCCAATATATTCCAATCATGATTTCCCTTTAGTAAATCCATGCTGCCTTTGTCTGATTATGGCGCTGCCTTCCAAATGCCGAGTTATCAAATCCTTGAAATTTGACTCTTGCAACTTCCCCAGCACCGACGTTAGGCTCACTGGTCTATAGTTCACTGTTTTCTCTCTCCAGTCCTGTCTGAATACCGGGCTTGCATTAGCTACCCTCCAGTCTGTAGGAACCAGCCCAGAGTCCAATAAAATAGGAAAATAACCACCATTGGACCTCTTATTCCCAGGAAGACTTCCTTAAGTACTCTGGGATGAAGATTATCAGGACCTGGAGATTTATCCACCTTCAATCCCATCATTTTCCCCAAAACCATTTCTCTACAAATTCAAATTTCCTTCAGCTCCTCTCGAAAACTTGTTCCTCTCAGAACTTTTGGAACGTTATTCATGTCTTCCTTTCTGAAGATCGAAGCAATCTTCAATTTAATTCCTCAGCTATTACATTGTTCCCCGTTATGGGATCTCCCATTTCTGACTGCAAAGGTCCTAGTTCGTCAATCTGTGTCTCATTACATACCGATAGATATTTTTTGAAGTCAGTTGTCATGTTCCACGTTAGATTACTTTCGTACCCTATTTTTCTTTCCTTAGTCAATCCCTTGCTCCTCCCAAAAGGATGGATTTGTAAACAGTGATTGTGTTACTGAGGGTGAATCTGTGATGATGTGTTTTAGCTTTTCACCAAATCACACCTACAATTGTGTTTTAAATCTGGCTGCTCCCACATTGCAGTGTGATTGTGGGATCTTGCTGTGCAGGATGACCAGCAGCATTTCTGAAATGACACAGGAACATTTTATTTTCCTCAGAAACCCTCTAACCCTCCTGCTGCTGACCTTAGTCTACACACCTTGGACATTGACCCCTCTGCTCAGGGGAAGAAGTTTCTTCTTAACTATCCTATCTTTGTCCCTCATAATTTTGAACACCTCAATGATGTCCGCACTCCGCCTTCACTGTTCTGTGGAAAGCAACCCCAGCCTAACCAGCCTGTCTTCACTGCAGAAACACTGCTGCCCAGGCAACATCCTGGTGAATCTCCTTTGCGTTCCTTCCAGAGCAATCACATCCTCCGTCTAGTGAGGCCCCCAGAACTCCTCACAGTCCTCGAGCTGAAGACAAATGAGTGTTTCATACATCTCCATCATCACTTCCCTGCTCCTTTCTTCGATACATCAGCTAATAAAGAAAATTGTCATGTCTGCCTTCTGAAGCAGCTGATCATCAGAAGTTACCCACTGGAATGGAAAACATTAGAACGTTTATGTTTTTTTCTTGAGTTTAAACAGAAATTAAATTTTAAAAATCCAAAGAGCAGTTGTCCAGTCACAACCTCAACATAAAAAAATAAATGAACTAACTTCAAAAGAGTGAAAAAAATACATCAAGTAACACAGGCTGTGATAAAGAGCATTCAGCACATGTTCCAAAATTAAGATCATTCTTGACAGATTTCATTGAATAATTTTCACAATTATCAGGAATGATCTGGTCGATGTCCGACACATGGTGTTTCTAGATACCTTCAGTAAGTTAACAGACTTCAGTAAACTCAGAGCAAGTGGAGTTAGAGGACCAGCAGCAGAATGACTCGAAGCTGGTTACAAAGACACAACACAGGCAGTGGGAGTTAAAGGGATTTACTCTGACTGCTGGAAGGTGGGAAGTGGTTTTCCACAAGGATCAGCGCTGGGATCACTTTCCTTCACCATTTACATCAACAATATGGAATAGGGAAGCAAAATTATAGTTTCAAAATTTACCAACCAATCCAAACTGAGAATGAGAATGAGCAGAGTGGAAGAATACAACTCAACACAATAACATATTAATAATTAATTATAAACTTGCAAATTGGGTATTGGAATTGGAAATTAATTTCACCACAGCTCAGTGTCAGGTTCTTCATTCTGATCAGAACAATATGTTTCCCAATCACTCTGTAGAAATCAAGTATCTGAATGTTTTCGAGGAGTTCAGGGCTTCAGGTGATCAGATTCACAAATCGCTTTCAGAAGCAACACAGTTCAGATATAACCATAACAATCCGGAAAATAAAACATTGGAGTTCATTTATAGATTAATGGAAATGTGAACAGTTCACAACATTTTTGAAATACAAATCACAGAATATTGCCCCTCTGTTATTGGGTTGTTTAAATATCAGGAACTAGCTGAAACCTGTTTCTTTTCAATACATACCGAGTTACCGAGCCATCTCACATCACACACTGACCACAAAACATCATTAGAACAAAACCAATCGCTTCCTATTTCCGAGCGATTCCAAAGATTAAACACAGAGACAGCTCCATGGAATGGAGATCTCACTCACCCAACAAAAATTATATATCATTGAAATTAAACCAACTTATTTCATTCCAGTACTTTTTTACAATCACAATACAATTCGACTCGGATAGATAGTGCCAGAAATAGATGGATACTTCAATCAGGTATACCACTCTGGTGACCAACAAGACACAATGAGTATAATTCTACACTGACAACTACATCCTGCAATACTTGTTAACTTGTGTCAGGTATTCCGCTCTGGTTACTGATCCACAATCAAAGGGTAATTTTATTCTTACTCCCACTAAATTTTATTTCAGGTTGATATCGCTGTAACTGAAATCCAATCAAACATTACACAAGATTCCACTAAATACAATAACTTCATCGATTACTGAGCCTATGAATTACGTGCAGAGTTAGTTGTGTCAGTTGATGAAAAGGATTAAAACCACAGAGATATTTCAAGTAATTTGATTTAAGTGAATTACATCTTTCACCTGGTCTCTGCATAACAGTGACAATGAGATCAGCATGGAGCATTTTCATTCAGAGTTTAAAATCAGAGAGCCGCTCACACACAGGTTTACACAACCTCAATGGTTAGAGTCACTCACCAGGAACACCAATAATGGCAATGATTGGGTAGATTATTTTCTCAGCCATGTCTATTGGACGATGCATCTTCAGTGTGAAGTGGTGTCCCTTCGAGCTGCTGGCAGTCTCTCTGTCTCAAACTCTGAGGTTACCTATTCCCAAAGCCTTTAATATATACACTGCAGAATCACCTCAGGGACACTGAGGGAGCAACAAGACTTGTAAAAAATATTTGAACAAACAGATTACGACATTGAGTTCAGTGATGGATAATTATCTTTAGATAAAATTAAATCTTTCCAAACACTGGATTCTGTTGATCACATTTATCATCTAATAACAAGTGGAAAGATGCTGTCCACTCAAACACCATCAGTCCCATCTCTCGATCACACATTGTTTCAGTGATATCTGTCACTGGGCTGTGACGTTTCAGTAATGAAGTTTCAAATGTCACCGTGTCTCTCTCTGTGTGGTATTTAACTGTGGACATTCAGTGATGTGAATTAAGTGGGTTCTGGGTGAACATAGATTGTAAAATGATGTTAATCAATAATCTGGAACTGTTTAACCTCAGACCCTCAGAGCCTGCAGCAGATACAAACACATCATCTCTTAGAGCAGTAAATATGCAGATTTAACTGTGACAAGTAACGCACAGACACCAACTGATACAGGCCCCACATCTGATACACAACCTTATGGGGGGGAGAGAAATGGGTCCAGATGTGGAGACAGAGAGAGAGAGACAGGACCTGCGAATGTGGAAGGGATTGTGTGGAAGCAGATATTGTGAGAGGAATGGTGTTCATAATAGTAACTTAAACTCAGAGGAAGACAGCTCCATCGTAATGGACCCGGTGCTGTGTTCACATTAAATAGATCAGCTGGAGTATTGTGTCCTGTTCTGGGTCACACACTTTCGACAAGATGTGATGACATTGGCAAGAGAAATGGAGGAGAAGGTCCAACAGGAAAGAGGGAACTGTGGTGAGAGAGAGGGAGAAAAATGGGTGGAGAGAGTGATGGATACAGAGTGGGTAAGAGGTCGAGGAAGACAAATGAGGTGAGTGGGAGATGCAGTGCGAATGAGAGAGAGAGGTGTGCGTGTGGACTGAGAGACACAGAATAGAGATGGGCTGAGGGGGAGAATTGGGTGGGGTGAGAGAGACAGAAGTGGGGTCAGATAAAGAGAAGGGGTGAGAGGTGGGGAGAGAAGGATCAGTGATATGAAGTGGCCTGAGAGAAGCTGTGTTGTGGGGCAGAGGGAGGGAGTGAGTGGCAGTGGGGGTTTGTGAGAGGAAAGTGCGAGGGAGGGAGTGAATGTTACAGAGGGATTGTGTGAAAGAGTGTGTGAGAAGTGTGAGTGTGCAAGTGTGTGAGCGTGCAAGCGTGTGAGTTTGCATGTGTGTTTTTGTCTTTGTGGGTGCATGCAATATATAAAGAGAGGGAGTGTGACAGAGGCAGCGAGAGTGTGGGAGTGTGTGAGGGTGACACAGGGGGGCAGAGGGCGTGCGGATTGTGTCAGGTCTGAGAGTGCTTGCTAGTGTCTGTGTTTGTGGGTGTTTTTGTCATGGAAGATTGAAGATTAGAGTGTGTCTGTCTGTGAGCGTGTCCACGAGAGACAGCTTGTGATTGTGCGCATGTATGTTAGTGTGTGTACCAGAGAATGTGAGTGTGTGTTTGTGTGAGAGTGTGTGAGAGAGTGTGTGTTTGGGACAGTGAGGATATACAAATTCCTGAATGTGCATTTGAGAGGGTGTGTGAGTGATGTGAGAGTGTGAGTTTGTGTAAGTGTGTGAGAGAGTGTGTGTGTGTAATGTTGTGTAAATGTGTGTGTGGGAGAGTGTACGTGAGTTGGTGAGGGTGTGTGTGAGTGTACATGAGTTGGTGAGGGTGTGTGTGTGAGTGTACGTGAGTTGGTGAGGGTGTGTGCGAGTGTACGTGAGTTGGTGAGGGTGTGTGGGAGTGTACGTGAGTTGGTGAGGGTGTGTGTGAGTGTACGTGAGTTGGTGAGGGTGTGTGCGAGTGTACGTGAGTTGGTGAGGGTGTGTGCGAGTATACGTGAGTTGGTGAGGGTGTGTGCGAGTGTACGTGAGTTGGTGAGAGTGTGTGTGACTGTACGTGAGTTGGTGAGGGTGTGTGTGTGTGTACGTGAGTTGTTGAGGGCGTATTTGAGTGTACGTGCGTTGGTGATGGTGTGTGTGAGTGTATGTGAGTTGGTGAGGGGGTGTGCGTGAGTGTACGTGAGTTGGTGAGGGTGTGTGTGTGAGTGTACGTGAGTTGGTGAGGGTGTGTGTGGGTGTGTACGCGAGATGTTGAGGGTGTGTGTGAGTGTATATGATTTGGTGAGGGTGTGTGTGAGTGTACGCAAGTTGGTGAGGGTGTGTGTGTGTGAGTGTACGCGAGTTGGTGAGGGTGTGTGAGATTGTACATGAGTTGGTGAGGGTGTGTGTGAGAGTGTACGTGAGTTGTTGAGGATATGTGTGAGAGTGTACGTGAGTTGGAGAGGGTGTGTGTGAGTGTACGTGAGTTGGTGAGGGTGTGTGAGTGTACGTGAGTTGGTGAGGGTGTGTGTGTGAGTGTACGTGAGTTGGTGAGGGTGTGTGTGAGTGTACGTGAGTTGGTGAGGGTGTGTGTGAGTGTACGTGAGTTGGTGAGGGTGTGTGAGTGTACGCAAGTTGGTGAGGGTGTGTGTGTGAGTGTACGTGAGTTGGTGAGGGAATGTGTGTGAGCGTTACCGAGTTGGTGAGGGTGAGGGTGTGTGTGTGTGCGTGTGTGAGTGCACGCGAGTTGGTGAGGGTGTGTGTGAGGGTACGTGAGTTGTTGTGGGTGTGTGTGTGTATTCGCCAGATGGTGAGGGTGCGTGTGTGTGTGTACGCAAGTTGGTGAGTGTGTAAGGGTACATGAATTGATGAGTGTGTCTGTGTGAGTGTACGTGAGTTGGTGAGTGTGTGTGTGTGAGTGTACGCGAGTTGGTGAGTGTGTATGTGTGAGTGTACGTGAGTTGATGAGGGCGTGTGTGTGAGTGTACGCGATTTGGTGAGGGTGTGTGTGAGGGTATATGCGAGTTGGTGAGGGCGTGTGTGAGTGTACGTGAGTTGGTGAGGGGGTGTGTGTGAGTGAACGCGAGATGTTGAGGGTGTGTGTGAGTGTACATGAATTGGTGTGGGTGTGTGTGTGTGTGTACGTGAGTTGGTGAGTGTGTGTGTGAGTGTACGTGAGTTGGTGAGGGTGTGTGTGTGAGTGTACGTGAGTTGGTGAGGGTGTGTGTGAGGGTATGCGAGTTGGTGAGGGTGTGTGTGTGAGTGTACGTGAGTTGGTGAGAGTGTGTGTGTGAGTGTACGTGAGTTGGTGAGGGTGTGTGTGTGAGTGTACGTGAGTTGGTGAGGGTGTGTGTGAGTGTACGTGAGTTGGTGAGGGGGTGTGTGTGAATGTACGTGAGTTGGTGAGGGTGTGTGTGAGTGTACGTGAGTTGGTGAGGGTGTGTGTGGGTGTGTACGCGAGATGTTGAGGGTGTGTGTGAGTGTACATGAACTGGTGTGGGTGTGTGTGTGTGTGTACGTGAGTTGGTGAGTGTGTGTGTGAGTGTACGTGAGTTGGTGAGGGTGTGTGTGTGAGTGTACGTGAGTTGGTGAGGGTGTGTGTGAGGGTATGCGAGTTGGTGAGGGTGTGTGTGTGAGTGTACGTGAGTTGGTGAGGGTGTGTGTGAGGGTATGCGAGTTGGTGAGGGAATGTGTGTGAGTGGACTTGAGTTGGTGAGGGTGTGTGTGAGTGGACGCGAGTTGATGAGGGTGTGTGTGTGAGAGTGGACGTGAGTTGGTGAGGGTGTGTGAGTGTACGTGAGTTGCTGAGGGTCTGTGTGTGTGAGTGTACGTTAGTTGGTGAGGGTGTGTGTGTGAATGTATGCGAGTTGGTGAGGGTGTGTGTGTGAGTGTACGTGAGTTGGTGAAGGGGTGTGTGTGAGTGTACGTGAGTTGGTGAGTGTGTGTGTGTGTGAGTGTACGTGAGTTGGTGAGGGTGTGTGTGTGAGTGTACGTGAGTTGGTGAGGGTGTGTGTGTGAGTGTACGTGAGTTGGTGAGGGTGTGTGTGTGAGTGTACGCGAGTTGGTGAGGGTGTGTGTGTGAGTGTACGTGAGTTGGTGAGGGTGTGTTTGAGTGTACGTTAGTTGGTGAGGGTGTGTGCATGAGTGTACGTGAGTTGGTGAGGGTGTGTGTGTGAGCCTAGGTGAGTTGGTGAGGGTGTGTGTGTGTCCGTGAGTTGGCGAGTGTGTCTTTGTGAGTGTACATGAACTGGATTGGGTGTGTGTGTGAGTGTGAGCGCGTTCGTGAGGGTGTGAGTGTGAGTGTACGCGAGTTGGTGAGGGTGTGTGTGAGTGTACGTTAGTTGGTGAGGGTGTGTGTGTGAGTGTACGTGAGTTTGTGAGGGTGTGTGTGTGAGTGTACGCGAGTTGGTGAGGTGTGTGTGTGAGACTTGGTGAGTTGGTGAGGGTGTGTGTGTGTCCGTGAGTTGGCGAGCGTGTCTTTGTGAGTGTACATGAACTGGATTGGGTGTGTGTGTGAGTGTGAGCGCGTTCGTGAGGGTGTGAGTGTGAGTGTACGCGAGTTGGTGAGGGTGTGTGTGAGTGTACGTGAGTTGGTGAGGGTGGGTGTGTACGTGAGTTTGTGAGGGTGTATGGGTGGGTGTACATGAGTTGGTGTGTGTGTGAGTGACTGTACGTGAGTTGGAGAGGGGGTGTGTGACTGTACGCGAGTTGGTGACGGTGTGTGCATGAGTGTGCCTAAGTTGGTGAGGGTGTGTGTGAGTGTACGCGAGTTGGTGAGGGTGCGTGTGTGTGTGAGTGAGTGTGCGTGTGTTGGTGAGGGTGTGTGTGAGGGTATATGCGAGTTGGTGAGGGTGTGTGTGAGGGGATATGCGAGTTGGTGAGGGCGTGTCTGAGTGTACGTGAGTTGGTGAGGGGGTGTGTGTGAATGTACGTGATTTTGTGCGGGTGTGTGTGTGAGTGTACACGAGATGTTGAGGGTGTGTGTGAGTGTACATGAATTGGTGTGGGTGTGTGTGAGTGTACGTGAGTTGGTGAGGGTGTGCGTGGCTGTGTACGCGAGATGTTGAGGGTGTGTGTGAGTGTACATGAATTGGTGAGGGTGTGTGTGAGTGTACGCAAGTGGGTGAGGGTGTGTGTGTGAGGGTACGTGAGTTGGTGAGGGTGTGTGTGTGTGTACGCGAGTTTGTGAGGGAGTTTGAGAGTGTACATGAGTTGGTGAGGGTGTGTGTGAGAGTGTATGTGAGTTGGTGAGTGTATGTGTGAGAGTGTACGTGAGTTGGAGAGGGTGTGTGTGAGAGTACGCGAGTTGGTGAGGGTGTGTGAGTGTACGTGAGTTGGTGAGGGTGTGTGTGTGAGTGTACGCAAGTTGGTGAGGGTGTGTGTGAGTGTACGTGAGTTGGTGAGGGTGTGTGTGAGTGGACGTGAGTTGGTGAGGGTGTGTGTGAGTGTACGTGAGTTGGTGAGGGTGTGTGTGAGTGTACGTGAGTTGGTGAGGGTGTGTGTGAGTGTACGTGAATTGGTGAGGGTGTGTGTGTGTACGTGAGTTGGTGAGGGCGTATTTGAGGGTACGTGAGTTGGTGATGGTGTGTGTGAGTGGATGTGAGTTGGTGAGGGTGTGTGCGTGAGTGTACGTGAGTTGGTGAGGGTGTGTTTGTGAGTGTACGCGAGTTGGTGAGGGTGTGTGTGAGTGTACGTGAGTTGGTGAGAGTGTGTGTGAGGGTATGCGAGTTGGTGAGGGAATGTGTGTGAGTGGACGTGAGTTGGTGAGGGTGTGTGTGTGTGAGTGTGCATGATTTGGTGAGGGTGTGTGTGAGTGTACGTGAGTTGTTGTGGGTGTGTTTGTGTATTCGCCAGTTGGTGAGGGTGTGTGTGAGAGTGTACGCAAGTTGGTGAGTGTGTGAGGGTACATGAATTGATGAGTGTGTGTGCGTGAGTGTACGTGAGTTGGTGAGGGTGTGTGTGTGTGAGTGTACACGAGTTGTTGAGGGTGTGTCACTGAGTGTACGCGAGTTGGTGAGGGTGTTTTTGTGTGAGTACACGCGAGTTGGTGAGGGTGTTTGTGTGAGTGTACGTGCGTTGGCGGGGGTGTGTTTGAGTGTACGTTAGTTGGTGAGGGTGTGTGTGTGTGAGTGTACGCGAGTTGGTGAGGGTGTGTGTGTGAGTGTACGCGAGTTGGTGAGTGTGTGTGTGTGAGCCTAGGTGACTGGGTGAGGGTGTGTGTGTGTCCGTGAGTTGGCGAGTGTGTCTTTGTGAGGTTACATGAGTTGGTGTGGGTGTGTGTGTGAGAGTACATGAGTTGGTGTGGGTGTGTGTGTGAGTGTAAGCGAGTTCGTGAGGGTGTGAGTGTGAGTGTATGCGAGTTGGTGAGGCTGTGTGTGTGAGTGTACGCGAGTTGGTGAGGGTGTGTGTGAGTGTAAGCGAGTTCGTGAGGGTGTGAGTGTATGCGAGTTGGTGAGGCTGTGTGTGTGAGTGTACGCGAGTTGGTGAGGGTGTGTGTGTGAGTGTACGTGAGTTGGTGAGGGTGTGTGTGAGTGTACGTGAGTTGGTGAGGGTGTGTGTGAGTGTACGTGAGTTGGTGAGGGTGTGTGTGAGTGTACATGAATTGGTGAGGGTGTGTGTGTGTACGTGAGTTGGTGAGGGCGTATTTGAGGGTACGTGAGTTGGTGATGGTGTGTGTGAGTGGATGTGAGTTGGTGAGGGGGTGTGCGTGAGTGTACGTGAGTTGGTGAGGGTGTGTTTGTGAGTGTACGCGAGTTGGTGAGGGTGTGTGTGAGTGTACGTGAGTTGGTGAGAGTGTGTGTGAGGGTATGCGAGTTGGTGAGGGAATGTGTGTGAGTGGACGTGAGTTGGTGAGGGTGTGTGTGTGTGTGAGTTTGCATGATTTGGTGAGGGTGTGTGTGAGTGTACGTGAGTTGTTGTGGGTGTGTTTGTGTATTCGCCAGTTGGTGTGGGTGTGTGTGAGAGTGTACGCAAGTTGGTGAGTGTGTGAGGGTACATGAATTGATGAGTGTGCGTGCATGAGTGTACGTGAGTTGGTGAGGGTGTGTGTGTGTGAGTGTACACGAGTTGTTGAGGGTGTGTCACTGAGTGTACGCGAGTTGGTGAGGGTGTTTTTGTGTGAGTACACGCGAGTTGGTGAGGGTGTTTGTGTGAGTGTACGTGCGTTGGCGGGGGTGTGTTTGAGTGTACGTTAGTTGGTGAGGGTGTGTGTGTGTGAGTGTACGCGAGTTGGTGAGGGTGTGTGTGTGAGTGTACGCGAGTTGGTGAGTGTGTGTGTGTGAGCCTAGGTGAGTGGGTGAGGGTGTGTGTGTGTCCGTGAGTTGGCGAGTGTGTCTTTGTGAGGTTACATGAGTTGGTGTGGGTGTGTGTGTGAGAGTACATGAGTTGGTGTGGGTGTGTGTGTGAGTGTAAGCGAGTTCGTGAGGGTGTGAGTGTGAGTGTATGCGAGTTGGTGAGGCTGTGTGTGTGAGTGTACGCGAGTTGGTGAGGGTGTGTGTGAGTGTAAGCGAGTTCGTGAGGGTGTGAGTGTGAGTGTATGCGAGTTGGTGAGGCTGTGTGTGAGTGTACGCGAGTTGGTGAGGGTGTGTGTGTGAGTGTACGTGAGTTGGTGAGGGTGTGTGTGAGTGTACGTGAGTTGGTGAGGGTGTGTGTGAGTGTACGTGAGTTGGAGAGGGTGTGTGTGAGGGTATGCGAGTTGGTGAAAGTGTGTGTGAGTGTACGTGAATTGGTGAGGGTGTGTGTGTGTACGTGAGTTGGTGAGGGCGTATTTGAGGGTACGTGAGTTGGTGATGGTGTGTGTGAGTGGATGTGAGTTGGTGAGGGTGTGTGCGTGAGTGTACGTGAGTTGGTGAGGGTGTGTTTGTGAGTGTACGTGAGTTGGTGAGGGTGTGCGTGGGTGTGTACGCGAGATGTTGAGGGTGTGTGTGAGTGTACATGAATTGGTGAGGGTGTGTGTGAGTGTACGCAAGTGGGTGAGGGTGTGTGTGTGAGGGTACGTGAGTTGGTGAGGGTGTGTGTGAGTGTACGCGAGTTTGTGAGGGAGTTTGAGAGTGTACATGAGTTGGTGAGGGTGTGTGTGAGAGTGTATGTGAGTTGGTGAGGGTATGTGTGAGAGTGTACGTGAGTTGGAGAGGGTGTGTGTGAGAGTACGCGAGTTGGTGAGGGTGTGTGAGTGTACGTGAGTTGGTGAGGGAATGTGTGTGTGAGTGTACGCAAGTTGGTGAGGGTGTGTGTGAGTGTACGTGAGTTGGTGAGGGTGTGTGTGAGTGTACGCGAGTTGGTGAGGGTGTGTGTGTACGTGAGTTTGTGAGGGTGTATGGGTGGGTGTACGTGAGTTGGTGTGTGTGTGAGTGACTGTACGTGAGTTGGAGAGGGGGTGTGTGACTGTACGCGAGTTGGTGAGGGTGTGTGTGTGAGTGTACGCAAGTTGGTGAGGGTGTGTGTGTGAGTGTACGTGAGTTGATGAGGGTGTGTGTGAGTGTACATGAGTTGGTGAGGGTGTGTGTGTGAGTGTACGTGAGTTGGTGAGGGTGTGTGTGAGTGTACATGAGTTGGTGATGGAATGTGTGTGTGCGTTACCGAGTTGGTGAGGGTGTGTGTGTGTGCGTTACCGAGTTGGTGAGGGAATGTGTGTGTGCGTTACCGAGTTGGTGAGGGTGAGGGTGTGTGTGTGCGTGTGTGAGTGTACGTGAGTTGGTGAGGGTGTGTGTGAGGGTACGTGAGTTGCTGTGGGTGTGTTTGTGTATTCGCCAGTTGGTGAGGGTGTGTGTGCGTGTGTACGCAAGTTGGAGTGTTTGTGGGTACAAGAATTGATGAGTGTGTCTGTGAGAGTGTACGGGAGTTGGTGAGGGTGTGTGTGAGTGTACACGAGTTGGTGAGGGAATGCATGTGAGTGTACATGAGTTGGTGATGGAATGTGTGTGTGCGTTACCGAGTTGGTGAGGGTGAGGGTGTGTGTGTGTGTGTGTACGTGATGTGGTGAGGGTGTGTGTGTGTGTACGTGAGTTGGTGAGGGTGTGTGTGTGTGTACGTGAGTTGGTGAGGGTGTGTGTGTGTGTGTTCGTGAGTTGGTGAGGGTGTGTGTGTGTGAGTGTACATGATTTGGTGAGGGTGTGCGTGAGTGTACGTGAGTTGTTGTGGGTGTGTTTGTGTATTCGCCAGTTGGTGAGGGTGTGTGTGAGAGTGTACGCAAGTTGCAGAGTGTGTGAGGGTACATGAATTGATGAGTGTGTGTGCGTGAGTGTACGTGATTTGGTGAGGGTGTGTGTGTGTGAGTGTACATGAGTTGGTGATGGTGTGTCAGTGAGTGTACGCGAGTTGGTGAGGGTGTTTTGTGTGAGTGGACGTGCGTTGGCGAGGGTGTGTGTGAGTGTACGTGAGTTGGTGAGGGTGTGTGTGAGTGGACGTGAGTTGGTGAGGGTGTGTGTGAGTGTACGTGAGTTGGTGAGGGTGTGTGTGAGTGTACGTGAGTTGGTGAGGGTGTGTGTGAGTGTACGTGAATTGGTGAGGGTGTGTGTGTGTACGTGAGTTGGTGAGGGCGTATTTGAGGGTACGTGAGTTGGTGATGGTGTGTGTGAGTGGATGTGAGTTGGTGAGGGTGTGTGCGTGAGTGTACGTGAGTTGGTGAGGGTGTGTTTGTGAGTGTACGCGAGTTGGTGAGGGTGTGTGTGAGTGTACGTGAGTTGGTGAGAGTGTGTGTGAGGGTATGCGAGTTGGTGAGGGAATGTGTGTGAGTGGACGTGAGTTGGTGAGGGTGTGTGTGTGTGAGTGTGCATGATTTGGTGAGGGTGTGTGTGAGTGTACGTGAGTTGTTGTGGGTGTGTTTGTGTATTCGCCAGTTGGTGAGGGTGTGTGTGAGAGTGTACGCAAGTTGGTGAGTGTGTGAGGGTACATGAATTGATGAGTGTGTGTGCGTGAGTGTACGTGAGTTGGTGAGGGTGTGTGTGTGTGAGTGTACACGAGTTGTTGAGGGTGTGTCACTGAGTGTACGCGAGTTGGTGAGGGTGTTTTTGTGTGAGTACACGCGAGTTGGTGAGGGTGTTTGTGTGAGTGTACGTGCGTTGGCGGGGGTGTGTTTGAGTGTACGTTAGTTGGTGAGGGTGTGTGTGTGTGAGTGTACGCGAGTTGGTGAGGGTGTGTGTGTGAGTGTACGCGAGTTGGTGAGTGTGTGTGTGTGAGCCTAGGTGACTGGGTGAGGGTGTGTGTGTGTCCGTGAGTTGGCGAGTGTGTCTTTGTGAGGTTACATGAGTTGGTGTGGGTGTGTGTGTGAGAGTACATGAGTTGGTGTGGGTGTGTGTGTGAGTGTAAGCGAGTTCGTGAGGGTGTGAGTGTGAGTGTATGCGAGTTGGTGAGGCTGTGTGTGTGAGTGTACGCGAGTTGGTGAGGGTGTGTGTGAGTGTAAGCGAGTTCGTGAGGGTGTGAGTGTATGCGAGTTGGTGAGGCTGTGTGTGTGAGTGTACGCGAGTTGGTGAGGGTGTGTGTGTGAGTGTACGTGAGTTGGTGAGGGTGTGTGTGAGTGTACGTGAGTTGGTGAGGGTGTGTGTGAGTGTACGTGAGTTGGTGAGGGTGTGTGTGAGTGTACATGAATTGGTGAGGGTGTGTGTGTGTACGTGAGTTGGTGAGGGCGTATTTGAGGGTACGTGAGTTGGTGATGGTGTGTGTGAGTGGATGTGAGTTGGTGAGGGGGTGTGCGTGAGTGTACGTGAGTTGGTGAGGGTGTGTTTGTGAGTGTACGCGAGTTGGTGAGGGTGTGTGTGAGTGTACGTGAGTTGGTGAGAGTGTGTGTGAGGGTATGCGAGTTGGTGAGGGAATGTGTGTGAGTGGACGTGAGTTGGTGAGGGTGTGTGTGTGTGTGAGTTTGCATGATTTGGTGAGGGTGTGTGTGAGTGTACGTGAGTTGTTGTGGGTGTGTTTGTGTATTCGCCAGTTGGTGTGGGTGTGTGTGAGAGTGTACGCAAGTTGGTGAGTGTGTGAGGGTACATGAATTGATGAGTGTGCGTGCATGAGTGTACGTGAGTTGGTGAGGGTGTGTGTGTGTGAGTGTACACGAGTTGTTGAGGGTGTGTCACTGAGTGTACGCGAGTTGGTGAGGGTGTTTTTGTGTGAGTACACGCGAGTTGGTGAGGGTGTTTGTGTGAGTGTACGTGCGTTGGCGGGGGTGTGTTTGAGTGTACGTTAGTTGGTGAGGGTGTGTGTGTGTGAGTGTACGCGAGTTGGTGAGGGTGTGTGTGTGAGTGTACGCGAGTTGGTGAGTGTGTGTGTGTGAGCCTAGGTGAGTGGGTGAGGGTGTGTGTGTGTCCGTGAGTTGGCGAGTGTGTCTTTGTGAGGTTACATGAGTTGGTGTGGGTGTGTGTGTGAGAGTACATGAGTTGGTGTGGGTGTGTGTGTGAGTGTAAGCGAGTTCGTGAGGGTGTGAGTGTGAGTGTATGCGAGTTGGTGAGGCTGTGTGTGTGAGTGTACGCGAGTTGGTGAGGGTGTGTGTGAGTGTAAGCGAGTTCGTGAGGGTGTGAGTGTGAGTGTATGCGAGTTGGTGAGGCTGTGTGTGAGTGTACGCGAGTTGGTGAGGGTGTGTGTGTGAGTGTACGTGAGTTGGTGAGGGTGTGTGTGAGTGTACGTGAGTTGGTGAGGGTGTGTGTGAGTGTACGTGAGTTGGAGAGGGTGTGTGTGAGGGTATGCGAGTTGGTGAAAGTGTGTGTGAGTGTACGTGAATTGGTGAGGGTGTGTGTGTGTACGTGAGTTGGTGAGGGCGTATTTGAGGGTACGTGAGTTGGTGATGGTGTGTGTGAGTGGATGTGAGTTGGTGAGGGTGTGTGCGTGAGTGTACGTGAGTTGGTGAGGGTGTGTTTGTGAGTGTACGTGAGTTGGTGAGGGTGTGCGTGGGTGTGTACGCGAGATGTTGAGGGTGTGTGTGAGTGTACATGAATTGGTGAGGGTGTGTGTGAGTGTACGCAAGTGGGTGAGGGTGTGTGTGTGAGGGTACGTGAGTTGGTGAGGGTGTGTGTGAGTGTACGCGAGTTTGTGAGGGAGTTTGAGAGTGTACATGAGTTGGTGAGGGTGTGTGTGAGAGTGTATGTGAGTTGGTGAGGGTATGTGTGAGAGTGTACGTGAGTTGGAGAGGGTGTGTGTGAGAGTACGCGAGTTGGTGAGGGTGTGTGAGTGTACGTGAGTTGGTGAGGGAATGTGTGTGTGAGTGTACGCAAGTTGGTGAGGGTGTGTGTGAGTGTACGTGAGTTGGTGAGGGTGTGTGTGAGTGTACGCGAGTTGGTGAGGGTGTGTGTGTACGTGAGTTTGTGAGGGTGTATGGGTGGGTGTACGTGAGTTGGTGTGTGTGTGAGTGACTGTACGTGAGTTGGAGAGGGGGTGTGTGACTGTACGCGAGTTGGTGAGGGTGTGTGTGTGAGTGTACGCAAGTTGGTGAGGGTGTGTGTGTGAGTGTACGTGAGTTGATGAGGGTGTGTGTGAGTGTACATGAGTTGGTGAGGGTGTGTGTGTGAGTGTACGTGAGTTGGTGAGGGTGTGTGTGAGTGTACATGAGTTGGTGATGGAATGTGTGTGTGCGTTACCGAGTTGGTGAGGGTGTGTGTGTGTGCGTTACCGAGTTGGTGAGGGAATGTGTGTGTGCGTTACCGAGTTGGTGAGGGTGAGGGTGTGTGTGTGCGTGTGTGAGTGTACGTGAGTTGGTGAGGGTGTGTGTGAGGGTACGTGAGTTGCTGTGGGTGTGTTTGTGTATTCGCCAGTTGGTGAGGGTGTGTGTGCGTGTGTACGCAAGTTGGAGTGTTTGTGGGTACAAGAATTGATGAGTGTGTCTGTGAGAGTGTACGGGAGTTGGTGAGGGTGTGTGTGAGTGTACACGAGTTGGTGAGGGAATGCATGTGAGTGTACATGAGTTGGTGATGGAATGTGTGTGTGCGTTACCGAGTTGGTGAGGGTGAGGGTGTGTGTGTGTGTGTGTACGTGATGTGGTGAGGGTGTGTGTGTGTGTACGTGAGTTGGTGAGGGTGTGTGTGTGTGTACGTGAGTTGGTGAGGGTGTGTGTGTGTGTGTTCGTGAGTTGGTGAGGGTGTGTGTGTGTGAGTGTACATGATTTGGTGAGGGTGTGCGTGAGTGTACGTGAGTTGTTGTGGGTGTGTTTGTGTATTCGCCAGTTGGTGAGGGTGTGTGTGAGAGTGTACGCAAGTTGCAGAGTGTGTGAGGGTACATGAATTGATGAGTGTGTGTGCGTGAGTGTACGTGATTTGGTGAGGGTGTGTGTGTGTGAGTGTACATGAGTTGGTGATGGTGTGTCAGTGAGTGTACGCGAGTTGGTGAGGGTGTTTTTGTGTGAGTGGACGTGCGTTGGCGAGGGTGTGTTTGAGTGTACGTTAGTTGGTGAGGGTATGTGTGTGAGTGTACGCGAGTTGGTGAGGGTGTGTGTGTGAGCCTAGGTGAGTTGGTGAGCGTGTGTGTGTGTCCGTGAGTTGGCGGGTGTGTCTTTGTGATGGTACATGAGTTGGTGTGGGTGTGTGTGTGAGTGGAAGCGAGTTCGTGAGGGTGTGAGTGTGAGTGTACGCGAGTTGATGAGGCTGTGTGTGTGAGTGTGCGTGAGTTGGTGAGGGTGTGTGTGAGTGTACGTGAGTTGGTGAGGGTGTGTGTGAGTGTACGTGAGTTGGTGACTGTGTCACTATTTACAGTGATTCTTGGGGATTGTGTCTCTATTTGGAGTGATCCTTGGGGATTATGTCACTATTTAGTGTGATCCTTGGGGACTGTGTCACTTTTTAGAGTGATCCTTGGGGATTGTGTCTCGATTTAGAGTGATCCTTGTGGAGTTTGTCGCAATTTAGAGTGATCCTTGGGGATTGTGTCACTATTTGGAGTGATCCCTGGGGACTGTGTCACTATTTAGAGTGATCCTTGTGGAGTTTGTCACAATTTAGAGTGATCCTTGAGGATTGTGTCACTATTCACAGTGACCTTGGGGATTGTGTCACTATTTAGAGTGATCCTTAGGGATCGTGTCACTATTTAGAAACATTGAAACATAGAATACTTAGCTCCTGTAATTAAATGCACTGGAACTACTGAATTAGAACGCAGCTAACTGTGCACTGGAACATCAGAATGCAGTTAGCTGTTACTAGAACATCAGAACTGAAGTGGATGGCCTCACACTGACTATTCATAGATTTGCAGGGTTTTTTTGTGCTGTAGCTTTACCAACTCACTTAGTCTCTCTGTGTTCCTAATTTCTAAGAATTAAATACAGTCAAATTCTAATTCAATTACAGCTAGTAGGTCAGGAAACTTAAACATAGAAACATAGAAAACTACAGCACAAAACAGTCCCTTCGGCCCCACAAGTTGTGCCGAACATATCCCTAACTTTTCGGCCTACCGATAACCCTCTATCCTATTAAGTCCCATGTACTCATCCAGGAGTCTCTTAAAAGTCCCTATTCAGTTCCTATTCAGTGTCTTAGAGATAGGATGTATGCACATTTCGAAAGGAATAAACTCATGAACGATAGTCAGCATGGTTTTGTGAGAGGGAGGTCATGCCTCACTAACCTGGTGGAGTTTTTTGAAGAAGTGACCAAAATCGTTGACGAGGTAAGGGCCGTGGATCTCGTCTATATGGACTTTAGTAAAGCGTTTGACAAAGTCCCTCATGGTCGGCTGGTGAAAAAGGTTAGATCTCATGGGACAAAGGGGGAGTTGGCTAGATGGGTGGAGAACTGGCTTGGTCACAGAAGACAGAGGGTGGTAGTGGAAGGGTCTTATTCCGGCTGGAGGCCTGTGACTAGTGGTGTTCCGCAGGGCTCTGTATTGGGACCTCTGCTGTTTGTGATTTATATAAATGATCTGGAAGAAGGTGTAACTGGGGTGATCAGTAAGTTTGCGGACGACACAAAATTGGCAGGACCTTGCAGATAGTGAGGAACATTGTCAGAGGCTACAGAAGGATATAGATAGGCTGGAAATTTGGGCAACGAAATGGCAGATGGAGTTCAATCCTGATGAATGCGAAGTGATGCATTTTGGTAGAAATAATGTAGGGAGGAGCTATATGATCAATGGCAGAACCATAAAGGGTGTAGATACGGAGAGGGACCCAGGTGTGCAAGTCCACAGATCCTTGAAAGTGACGTCACAGGTGGAGAAGGTGGTGAAGAAGGCATGTGGCATGCTTGCCTTTATAGGACGGGGCATAGAGTATAAAAGTTGGGGTCTGATGTTTCAGATGTACAGAACGTTGGTTTGGCCGCATCTGGAATACTGCGTCCAGTTCTGGTCGCCACACTACCGAAAGGACGTGGAGGCTTTGGAGAGAGGACAGAGGAGGTTTACCAGGATGTTACCTGGTATGGAGGGGCTTAGTTATGAGGAGAGATTGGGTAAACTGGGGTTGTTCTCCCTGGAAAGACGGAGGATGAGGGGAGACTTAATAGAGGTGTATAAAATTATGAAAGGCATAGATAGGGTGAACGGTGGGAAGCTTTTCCCCAGGTCGGTGGTGACGTTCACGAGGGGTCATAGGTTCAAGGTGAAGGGGGGGAGGTTTAACACAGATATCAGAAGGACATATTTTACACAGAGGGTGGTGGGGGCCTGGAATGCGCTGCCAGGCAAGGTGGTGGAGGCGGACACACTGGGAACGTTTAAGATTTATCTAGATAGCCACATGAACGGAGTGGGAATGGAGGGATACAAAAGAATGGTCTAGTTTGGACCAGGGAGCGGCGCGGGTTGGAGGGCCGAAGGCCCTGTTCCTGTGCTGTATTGTTCTTTGTTCTTTGTTCAGTTTGCCTCCACCACCACTGAAGGGAGCCGATTCCACTCGCCCACCACCCTCTGTGTGAAAAACGTCCCCCGAACATTTCCCCTGTACCTACACCCCAGCACCGTAAACCTGTGTCCTCTCGTAGCAGCCATTTCCGAACTGGGAAAAAGCCTCTACGTCCACCCGACCTATGCCTCTCAACATCTTATATACCTCGATTAGGTCTCCTCTCATCCATCTTCTCTCCAAGGAGAAAAGACCGAGCTCCCTCAGACTATTCTCATAAGGCATGCCACTCAATCCATGCAACATCCTTGTAAATCTTCTCTGCACCCTTTCAATCCTTTCCACATCCTTCCTATCGTGAGGCGACCAGAACTGAGCACAGTACTCCAAGTGGGGTCTGACGAGGGTCTTATATAGCTGCATCATTATCCCCGGACTCCTAAACTCAGTCCCTCGATTGATAAAGGCCAGCACGCCAACCGCCTTCTGAACCACCTCCTCCACCTGCGGGGCCGATTTTAGAGTCCTATGGACCCGGACCCAAGTACTTCTGATTCTCAACAGTACTCAGAGCCTTTCCCTTTATATTGTACTCCTTCATCCCATTCGACCTGCCAAAATGGACCACTGTGCATTTATCTGGGTTGAAGTCCATCTGCCACTTCTCCGCCCAGTCTTGCATCCTATCTATGTCCCTCTGTAACTTCTGACATCCCTCCAGACTATCCACAACCCCACCAACCATCGTGTCGTCGACAAACCTACCAACCCATCCCTCCGCTTCCTCATCCAGGTCATTTATGAAAATGACAAACAGCAAGGGTCCCAGAAGAGATCCCTGGGGCACACCACTGGTGACCGACCTCCATTTAGAAAAAGACCCATCTATACGCACTCTCTGCCTCCTTTGGGAAAGCCAGTTCTGAATCCACAGGGCAGCAGCCCCTTGGATCCGATGCCCTCTCACTATTTAGAGTGATCCTTGGGGATTGTGTCACAATTTAGAGTGATCCTTGGGGATTGTGTCACTATTTAGAGTGATCCTTGGGGATTGTGTCACTATTTGGAGTGATCCTTGGGGATTCTGTCACTATTTAGAGTGATCCTTGGGGATTGTGTCACTATTTAGAGTGATCCTTGGGGATTGTGTCACTATTTGGAGTGATCCTTGGGGATTGTGTCACTATTTAGAGTGATCCTTGGGGATTGTGTCACTATTTAGAGTGATCCTTGGGGATTGTGTCACTATTTGGAGTGATCCTTGGGGATTGTGTCACTATTTAGAGTGATCCTTGGGGATTGTGTCACTATTTAGAGTGATCCTTGGGGATTGTGTCACTATTTGGAGTGATCCTTGGGGATTGTGTCACTATTTCGAGTGATCCTTGGGGATTGTGTCACTATTTAGAGTGATCCGTGGGGATTGTGTCACTATTTGGAGTGATCCTTGGGGATTGTGTCACTATTTAGAGTGATCCTTGGGGATTGTGTCACTATTTAGAGTGATCCTTGGGGATTGTGTCACTATTTAGAGTGATCCTTGGGGATTGTGTCACTATTTAGGTTGATCTTTGGGAATTGTATCACTATGTGGAATGATCCTTGGGGATTGTGTCACTAATTAGAGTGATCCTTGGGGATTGTGTCACTATTTAGAGTGATCCTTGGGGATTGTGTCACGATTTAGGTTGATCTTTGGGAATTGTGTCACTATGTGGAATGATCCTTGGGGATTGTGTCACTATTTAGAGTGATCCTTGGGGATTGTGTCACTATTTGGAGTGATCCTTGGTGATTGTGTCACTATTTAGGTTGATCTTTGGGAATTGTGTCAATATGTGGAATGATCCTTGGGGATTGTGTCACTAATTAGAGTGATCCTTGGGGATTGTGTCACTATTTAGAGTGATCCTTGGGGATTGTGTCACTATTTAGAGTGATCCTTGGGGATTGTGTCACTATTTAGAGTGATCCTTGGGGATTGTGTCACGATTTAGGTTGATCTTTGGGAATTGTGTCACGATTTAGGTTGATCTTTGGGAATTGTGTCACTATGTGGAATGATCCTTGGGGATTGTGTCACTATTTAGAGTGATCCTTGGGGATTGTGTCACTATTTAGAGTGATCCTTGTGGAGTTTATCACAATTTAGAGTGATCCTTGGGGATTGTGTCAGTATTTAGAATGATTCTTGTGGATTGTGTCACTATTTAGACTGATCCTTGGGGATTGTGTCAATATTTACAGTGATCCTTGGGGATTCTGTCACTATTTAGAGTGATCCTTGGGGATTGTGTCAGTATTTAGAGTGATCCTTGGGTATTGTGTCAGTATTTAGCGTGATCCTTGTGGATTGTGTCACTATTTAGAGTGATCCTTTGGGATTCTGTCGGTATTTTGTCTGATCCTTGGGGATTGCATCACTATTTAGAGTGATCCTAGTGGATTGTGACACTATTTAAAATGATCCTTGTGGATTGTGTCACTATTTCGTGTGATCCTTGTGGATTGTGTCACTATTTAGAGTGATCCTTGGGGATTGTGTCACAATTTAGGTGATAATTGGAGATTGAGTCACTATTTCGAGTTATTCTAGGGATTGTGTCACTATTTATTGTGATTCTTGGGGATTGTGTCACTATTTCGAGTGATCCTTGGGGATTGTGTCACTATTTATTGTGATTCTTGGGGATTGTGTCACTATTTCGAGTGATTCTTGGGGATTGTGTCACTATTTAGAGTGATTCTAGGGGATTGTGTCTCTATTTCCAGGAATCCTAGGGGTGTGTGTCACTATTTAAAATGATCCTCGTGGATTGTGTCAATATTGAGAGTAATCCTTGTGGATTGTGTCACTATTTAGAGTTATCCTTGGTGATTGAGTCACGATTTAGAGTGATCCATTGCGATTGTGTCACTATTTAGAGTGATCTTTGGGGATTGTGTCACTGTTTAGAGTGATCCTTGGGGATTGTGTCCCTATTGAGAGTGATCCTTGGGGATTGTGTCACTATTTAGAGTGATCCTTGGGGATTGTGTCACTATTTAGAGCGATGCTTGGGGATTGTGTCAGTATTAACAGTGATCCTTGGGAATTGTGTCACTATTTTGAGTGATCCTTGGGGATTGTGTCACTATTTACAGTGATCCTTGGGGATTGTGTCTATATTTTCAGTAATCCGAGGGGATCATGTCAGTATTCAGATTCATTCCTGGGGATTGTGTCACTATTTAGAGTGATCCTTGTGTATTGTGTCACTGGAAAGAGAGATCCGTGAGGTATGTGTCAATTTCTAGAGTGGTCCTTGGGGATTGTGTCTCTATTTAGAGTGATCATTGGGGATTGTGTCACTATTTAGAGTGATCCTTGGGGATTGTGACACTATTTAGAGTGATCCTTGGGGATTGTGTCACGATTTAGAGTGATCTTTGGGGATTGTGTCAGTATTTAGACTGATCTTTGGGGATTGCGTCACTATTTAGAGTGATCCTTGGGGATTGTGACACTATTTAGAGTGATCCTTGGGGATTGTGTCACTATTTGGAGTGGTCTTTGGGGATTGCGTCACTATTTAGAGTGATCCTTGGGGATTGTGACACTATTTAGAGTGATCCTTGGGGATTGTGTCACTATTTAGAGTGACTTTGGGGATTGTGTCAGTATTTAGACTGATCTTTGGGTATTGCGTCACTATTTAGAGTGATCCTTGGGGATTGTGACACTATTTAGAGTGATCCTTGGGGATTGTGTCACTATTTGGAGTGGTCTTTGGGGATTGCGTCACTATTTAGAGTGATCCTTGGGGATTGTGACACTATTTAGAGTGATCCTTGGGGATTGTGTCACTATTTAGAGTGATCCTTGGGGATTGTGTCACTACTTAGAGTGATCCTTGGGGATTGTGTCACTATTTAGTGTGATCCTTTGGGATTGTGTCACTAATTTGAGTGATTCTTTGGGATTGTGTTACTATTAAGAATGATCCTTGGGGCTTGTGTCACAATTTAGAGTGATCCTTGGGGATTGTGTCAGTATTTAGAGTGATCCTTGGGGATTGTGTCACTATTGAGAGTGATCCTTGGGGATTGTGTCACTATTTAGAGTGATCCTTGGGGATTGTGTCACTATATGGAGTGATCCTTGGGGATTGTGTCACTATTTAGGTTGAACTTTGGGAATTGTGTCAATATGTGGAATGATCCTTGGGGATTGTGTCACTAATTAGAGTGATCCTTGGGGATTGTGTCACTATTTAGAGTGATCCTTGTGTATTGTGTCACTGTATAGAGAGATCCGTGAGGTATGTGTCAATTTCTAGAGTGATCCTAGGGGATTGTGTCTCTATTTAGAGTGATCCTTGGGGATTGTGTCACTATTTAGAGTGATCCTTGGGGATTGTGACACTATTTGGAGTGATCCTTGGGGATTGTGTCACTATTTAGAGTGATCTTCGGGGATTGTGTCAGTATTTAGACTGATCTTTTGGGATTGCGTCACTATTTAGAGTGATCCTTGTGGATTGTGACACTATTTAGAGTGATCCTTGGGGATTGTGTCACTATTTAGAGTGATCTTTGGGGATTGCGTCTCTATTTAGAGTGATCCTTGGGAATTGTGTCACTATTTAGAGTGATCCTTTGGGATTGTGTCACTATTTAGAGTCATCCTTGGGGATTGTGTTACTATTTAGAATTATCCTTGGGGATTGTGTCACAATTTAGAGTGATCCTTGGGGATTGTGTCAGTATTTAGAGTGATCCTTGGGGATAGTGTCACTACTTAGAGTGATCCTTGGGGATTGTGTCACTATTTAGAGTGATCCTTGGGAATTGTGACACTATTTAGAGTGATCCTTGGGGATTGTGTCAGTATTTAGAGTGATCCTTGGGGATAGTGTCACTACTTAGAGTGATCCTTGAGGATTGTGTCAGTATTTAGAGTGATCTTTGGGGATTGTGTCACTATTTAGAGTGGTCTTTGGGGATTGCGTCACTATTTAGAATGATCCTTGGGGATTGTGACACTATTTAGAGTGATCTTGGGGATTGTGACACTATATAGAGTGATCCTTGGGGATTGTGTCACTACTTAGAGTGATCCTTGGGGATTGTGTCAGTATTTAGAGTGATCCTTGGGGATTGTGTCACTATTTAGAGTGATCCTTGGGGATTGTGTCAGTATTTAGACTGATCTTTGGGGATTGCGTCACTATTTAGAATGATCCTTGGGGATTGTGACACTATTTAGAGTGATCCTTGGGGATTCTGTCACGATTTAGAGTGATCTGTGGGGATTGCGTCACTATTTAGAGTGTTCATTGGGGATTGTGAAACTATTTAGAGTGATCTTGGGGATTGTATCACTATTCAGAGTGATCCTTGGGGATTGTGTCACTATTTAGAGTGATCCTTGGCGATTGTGTCACTATTTAGAGTGATCCTTTGGGATTGTGTCTCTATTTAGAGTGATCCTTGGGGATTGTGTTACTATTTAGAATGATCCTTGGGGATTGTGTCACAATTTAGAGTGATCCATGGGGATTGTGTCACTATTTAGAGTGATCCTTGGGGATAGTGTCACTACTTAGAGTGGTCCTAGGGGATTGTGTCACTATTTAGAGTGATCCTTGGGGATTGTGTCACGATTTAGGTTGATCTTTGGGAATTGTGTCACTATGTGGAATGATCCTTGCGGATTGTGTCACTATTTAGAGTGATCCTTGAGGATAGTGTCACTATTTAGAGTGATCCTTGTGGAGTTTGTCACAATTTAGAATGATCCTTGGGGATTGTGTCACTATTTAGAGTGATCCTTTTGGATTGTGTCACTATTTAATGTGATCTTTGATTATTGTGAAAATATTTAGAGTGAACCTTGTGGATCGTGTCACAATTGAAAGCGTTCCGTAGGGATTGTGTCTCTATTCAGAGTGATGCTTGGGGATTGTGTCACTATTTAGAGTGATCCTTGGGGATTGCGTCACTATTTAGAGTGATCCTTTGGGATTGTGTCACTATTTAGAGTGATCCTTGGGGATTGTGTTACTATTTAGAATGATCCTTGGGGATTGTGTCACAATTTAGAGTGATCCTTGGGGATTGTGTCAGTATTTAGAGTGATCCTTGGGGATTGTGTCACTATTTAGAGCGATGCTTGGGGATTGTGTCAGTATTTACAGTGATCCTTGGGAATTGTGTCACTATTTTGAGTGATCCTTGGGGATTGTGTCACTATTTACAGTGAAACTTGGGAATTGTGTCACTATTTACAGTGATCCTTGGGGATTGTGTCTATTTTTTCAGTAATCCTAGGGGATCATGTCAGGATTCAGATTCATTCCTGGGGATTGTGTCACTATTTAGAGTGATCCTTGTGTATTGTGTCACTGTATAGAGAGATCCGTGAGGTATGTGTCAATTTCTAGAGTGATCCTTGGGGATTGTGTCTCTATTTAGAGTGATCCTTGGGGATTGTGTCACTATTTAGAGTGATCCTTGGGGATTGTGACACTATTTAGAGTGATCCTTTGGGATTGTGTCACTATTTAGAGTGATCTTTGGGGATTGTGTCAGTATTTAGACTGATCTTTGGGTATTGCGTCACTATTTAGAGTGATCCTTGGGGATTGTGACACTATTTAGAGTGATCCTTGGGGATTGTGTCACTATTTGGAGTGGTCTTTGGGTATTGCGTCACTATTTAGAGTGATCCTTGGGGATTGTGACACTATTTAGAGTGATCCTTGGGGATTGTGTCACTATTTAGAGTGATCCTTGGGGATTGTGTCACTACTTAGAGTGATCCTTGGGGATTGTGTCACTATTTAGTGTGATCCTTTGGGATTGTGTCACTATTTAGAGTGATTCTTTGGGATTGTGTTACTATTTAGAATGATCCTTGGGGCTTGTGTCACAATTTAGAGTGATCCTTGGGGATTGTGTCAGTATTTAGATTGATCCTTGGGGATTGTGTCACTATTGAGAGTGATCCTTGGGGATTGTGTCACTATTTAGAGTGATCCTTGGGGATTGTGTCACTATATGGGGTGATCCTTGGGGATTGTGTCACTATTTAGGTTGATCTTTGGGAATTGTGTCAATATGTGGAATGATCCTTGGGGATTGTGTCACTAATTAGAGTGATCCTTGGGGATTGTGTCACTATTTAGAGTGATCCTTGTGTATTGTGTCACTGTATAGAGAGATCCGTGAGGTATGTGTCAATTTCTAGAGTGATCCTAGGGGATTGTGTCTCTATTTAGAGTTTTCCTTGGGGATTGTGTCACTATTTAGAGTGATCCTTGGGGATTGTGACACTATTTAGAGTGATTCTTGGGGATTGTGTCACTATTTAGAGTGATCTTCGGGGATTGTGTCAGTATTTAGACTGATCTTTTGGGATTGCGTCACTATTTAGAGTGATCCTTGTGGATTGTGACACTATTTAGAGTGATCCTTGGGGATTGTGTCACTATTTAGAGTGATCTTTGGGGATTGCGTCACTATTTAGAGTGATCCTTGGGAATTGTGTCACTATTTAGAGTGATCCTTTGGGATTGTGTCACTATTTAGAGTCATCCTTGGGGATTGTGTTACTATTTAGAATGATCCTTGGGGATTGTGTCACAATTTAGAGTGATCCTTGGGGATTGTGTCAGTATTTAGAGTGATCCTTGGGGATAGTGTCACTACTTAGAGTGATCCTTGGGGATTGTGTCACTATTTAGAGTGATCCTTGGGAATTGTGACACTATTTAGAGTGATCCTTGGGGATTGTGTCACGATTTAGAGTGATCTTTGGGGATTGTGTCAGTATTTAGACTGATCTTTGGGGATTGCGTCACTATTTAGAGTGATCCTTGGGGATTGTGACACTATTTAGAGTGATCCTTGGGGATTGTGTCACTATTTGGAGTGGTCTTTGGGGATTGCGTCACTATTTAGAGTGATCCTTGGGGATTGTGACACTATTTAGAGTGATCCTTGGCAATTGTGTCACTATTTAGAGTGATCCTTGGGGATTGTGTCACTACTTAGAGTGATCCTTGGGGATTGTGTCACTATTTAGAGTGATCCTTTGGGATTGTGTCACTATTTAGAGTGATTCTTTGGGATTGTGTTACTATTTAGAATGATCCTTGGGGATTGTGTCACAATTTAGAGTGATCCTTGGGGATTGTGTCAGTATTTAGAGTGATCCTTGGAGATTGTGTCACTATTTAGAGTGATCCTTGGGGATTGTGTCACTATTTAGAGTGATCCTTGGGGATTGTGTCACTATTTGGAGTGATCCTTGGGGATTGTGTCACTATTTAGGTTGATCTTTGGGAATTGTGTCACTATGTGGAATGATCCTTGGGGATTGTGTCACTAATTAGAGTGATCCTTGGGGATTGTGTCACTATTTAGAGTGATCCTTGTGTATTGTGTCACTGTATAGAGAGATCCGTGAGGTATGTGTCAATTTCTAGAGTGATCCTTGGGGATTGTGTCTCTATTTAGAGTGACCCTTGGGGATTGTGTCACTATTTAGAGTGATCCTTGGGGATTGTGACACTATTTAGAGTGATCCTTGGGGATTGTGTCACTATTTAGAGTGACTTTGGGGATTGTGTCAGTATTTAGACTGATCTTTGGGTATTGCGTCACTATTTAGAGTGATCCTTGGGGATTGTGACACTATTTAGAGTGATCCTTGGGGATTGTGTCACTATTTGGAGTGGTCTTTGGGGATTGCGTCACTATTTAGAGTGATCCTTGGGGATTGTGACACTATTTAGAGTGATCCTTGGCAATTGTGTCACTATTTAGAGTGATCCTTGGGGATTGTGTCACTACTTAGAGTGATCCTTGGGGATTGTGTCACTATTTAGAGTGATCCTTTGGGATTGTGTCACTATTTAGAGTGATTCTTTGGGATTGTGTTACTATTTAGAATGATCCTTGGGGATTGTGTCACAATTTAGAGTGATCCTTGGGTATTGTGTCAGTATTTAGAGTGATCCTTGGAGATTGTGTCACTATTTAGAGTGATCCTTGGGGATTGTGTCACTATTTAGAGTGATCCTTGGGGATTGTGTCACTATTTGGAGTGATCCTTGGGGATTGTGTCACTATTTAGTTTGATCTTTGGGAATTGTGTCACTATGTGGAATGATCCTTGGGGATTGTGTCACTAATTAGAGTGATCCTTGGGGATTGTGTCACTATTTAGAGTGATCCTTGTGTATTGTGTCACTGTATAGAGAGATCCGTGAGGTATGTGTCAATTTCTAGAGTGATCCTTGGGGATTGTGTCTCTATTTAGAGTGATCCTTGGGGATTGTGGCACTATTTAGAGTGATCCTCGTGGATTGTGTCAATATTGAGAGTGATCCTTGTGTATTGTGTCACGATTTAGAGTGATCCTTGGGGATTGTGTCACTATTTAGAGTTATCCTTGGGGATTGAGTCACGATTTAGAGTGATCCATTGCGATTGTGTCACTATTTAGAGTGATCTTTGGGGATTGTGTCACTGTTTAGAGTGATCCTTGGGGATTGTGTCACTATTGAGAGTGATCCTTGGGGATTGTGTCACTATTTAGAGTGATCCTTGGGGATTGTGACACTATTTAGAGCGATGCTTGGGGATTGTGTCAGTATTAACAGTGATCCTTGGGAATTGTGTCACTATTTTGAGTGATCCTTGGGGATTGTGTCACTATTTACAGTGATCCTTGGGAATTGTGTCACTATTTACAGTGATCCTTGGGGATTGTGTCTATTTTTTCAGTAATCCTAGGGGATCATGTCAGGATTCAGATTCATTCCTGGGGATTGTGTCACTATTTAGAGTGATCCTTGTGTATTGTGTCACTGTATAGAGAGATCCGTGAGGTATGTGTCAATTTCTAAAGTGATCCTTGGGGATTGTGTCTCTATTTAGAGTGATCCTTGGGGATTGTGTCACTATTTAGAGTGATCCTTGGGGATTGTGACACTATTTAGAGTGATCCTTGGGGATTGTGTCACTATTTAGAGTGACTTTGGGGATTGTGTCAGTATTTAGACTGATCTTTGGGTATTGCGTCACTATTTAGAGTGATCCTTGGGGATTGTGACACTATTTAGAGTGATCCTTGGGGATTGTGTCACTATTTGGAGTGGTCTTTGGGGATTGCGTCACTATTTAGAGTGATCCTTGGGGATTGTGACACTATTTAGAGTGATCCTTGGGGATTGTGTCACTATTTAGAGTGATCCTTGGGGATTGTGTCACTACTTAGAGTGATCCTTGGGGATTGTGTCACTATTTAGTGTGATCCTTTGGGATTGTGTCACTAATTTGAGTGATTCTTTGGGATTGTGTTACTATTTAGAATGATCCTTGGGGCTTGTGTCACAATTTAGAGTGATCCTTGGGGATTGTGTCAGTATTTAGAGTGATCCTTGGGGATTGTGTCACTATTGAGAGTGATCCTTGGGGATTGTGTCACTATTTAGAGTGATCCTTGGGGATTGTGTCACTATATGGAGTGATCCTTGGGGATTGTGTCACTATTTAGGATGAACTTTGGGAATTGTGTCAATATGTGGAATGATCCTTGGGGATTGTGTCACTAATTAGAGTGATCCTTGGGGATTGTGTCACTATTTAGAGTGATCCTTGTGTATTGTGTCACTGTATAGAGAGATCCGTGAGGTATGTGTCAATTTCTAGAGTGATCCTAGGGGATTGTGTCTCTATTTAGAGTGATCCTTGGGGATTGTGTCACTATTTAGAGTGATCCTTGGGGATTGTGACACTATTTGGAGTGATCCTTGGGGATTGTGTCACTATTTAGAGTGATCTTCGGGGATTGTGTCAGTATTTAGACTGATCTTTTGGGATTGCGTCACTATTTAGAGTGATCCTTGTGGATTGTGACACTATTTAGAGTGATCCTTGGGGATTGTGTCACTATTTAGAGTGATCTTTGGGGATTGCGTCTCTATTTAGAGTGATCCTTGGGAATTGTGTCACTATTTAGAGTGATCCTTTGGGATTGTGTCACTATTTAGAGTCATCCTTGGGGATTGTGTTACTATTTAGAATTATCCTTGGGGATTGTGTCACAATTTAGAGTGATCCTTGGGGATTGTGTCAGTATTTAGAGTGATCCTTGGGGATAGTGTCACTACTTAGAGTGATCCATGGGGATTGTGTCACTATTTAGAGTGATCCTTGGGAATTGTGACACTATTTAGAGTGATCCTTGGGGATTGTGTCAGTATTTAGAGTGATCCTTGGGGATAGTGTCACTACTTAGAGTGATCCTTGAGGATTGTGTCAGTATTTAGAGTGATCTTTGGGGATTGTGTCACTATTTAGAGTGGTCTTTGGGGATTGCGTCACTATTTAGAATGATCCTTGGGGATTGTGACACTATTTAGAGTGATCTTGGGGATTGTGACACTATATAGAGTGATCCTTGGGGATTGTGTCACTACTTAGAGTGATCCTTGGGGATTGTGTCAGTATTTAGAGTGATCCTTGGGGATTGTGTCACTATTTAGAGTGATCCTTGGGGATTGTGTCAGTATTTAGACTGATCTTTGGGGATTGCGTCACTATTTAGAATGATCCTTGGGGATTGTGACACTATTTAGAGTGATCCTTGGGGATTCTGTCACGATTTAGAGTGATCTGTGGGGATTGCGTCACTATTTAGAGTGTTCATTGGGGATTGTGAAACTATTTAGAGTGATCTTGGGGATTGTATCACTATTCAGAGTGATCCTTGGGGATTGTGTCACTATTTAGAGTGATCCTTGGGGATTGTGTCACTATTTAGAGTGATCCTTTGGGATTGTGTCTCTATTTAGAGTGATCCTTGGGGATTGTGTTACTATTTAGAATGATCCTTGGGGATTGTGTCACAATTTAGTGATCCATGGGGATTGTGTCACTATTTAGAGTGATCCTTGGGGATAGTGTCACTACTTAGAGTGGTCCTAGGGGATTGTGTCACTATTTAGAGTGATCCTTGGGGATTGTGTCACGATTTAGGTTGATCTTTGGGAATTGTGTCACTATGTGGAATGATCCTTGCGGATTGTGTCACTATTTAGAGTGATCCTTGAGGATAGTGTCACTATTTAGAGTGATCCTTGTGGAGTTTGTCACAATTTAGAATGATCCTTGGGGATTGTGTCACTATTTAGAGTGATCCTTTTGGATTGTGTCACTATTTAATGTGATCTTTGATTATTGTGAAAATATTTAGAGTGAACCTTGTGGATCGTGTCACAATTGAAAGCGTTCCGTAGGGATTGTGTCTCTATTCAGAGTGATCCTTGGGGATTGTGTCACTATTTAGAGTGATCCTTGGGGATTGCGTCACTATTTAGAGTGATCCTTTGGGATTGTGTCACTATTTAGAGTGATCCTTGGGGATTGTGTTACTATTTAGAATGATCCTTGGGGATTGTGTCACAATTTAGAGTGATCCTTGGGGATTGTGTCAGTATTTAGAGTGATCCTTGGGGATTGTGTCACTATTTAGAGCGATGCTTGGGGATTGTGTCAGTATTTACAGTGATCCTTGGGAATTGTGTCACTATTTTGAGTGATCCTTGGGGATTGTGTCACTATTTACAGTGAAACTTGGGAATTGTGTCACTATTTACAGTGATCCTTGGGGATTGTGTCTATTTTTTCAGTAATCCTAGGGGATCATGTCAGGATTCAGATTCATTCCTGGGGATTGTGTCACTATTTAGAGTGATCCTTGTGTATTGTGTCACTGTATAGAGAGATCCGTGAGGTATGTGTCAATTTCTAGAGTGATCCTTGGGGATTGTGTCTCTATTTGGAGTGGTCTTTGGGTATTGCGTCACTATTTAGAGTGATCCTTGGGGATTGTGACACTATTTAGAGTGATCCTTGGGGATTGTGTCACTACTTAGAGTGATCCTTGGGGATTGTGTCACTATTTAGTGTGATCCTTTGGGATTGTGTCACTATTTAGAGTGATTCTTTGGGATTGTGTTACTAATTAGAATGATCCATGGGGCTTGTGTCACAATTTAGAGTGATCCTTGGGGATTGTGTCAGTATTTAGATTGATCCTTGGGGATTGTGTCACTATTGAGAGTGATCCTTGGGGATTGTGTCACTATTTAGAGTGATCCTTGGGGATTGTGTCACTATATGGGGTGATCCTTGGGGATTGTGTCACTATTTAGGTTGATCTTTGGGAATTGTGTCAATATGTGGAATGATCCTTGGGGATTGTGTCACTATTTAGAGTGATCCTTGTGTATTGTGTCACTGTATAGAGAGATCCGTGAGGTATGTGTCAATTTCTAGAGTGATCCTAGGGGATTGTGTCTCTATTTAGAGTTTTCCTTGGGGATTGTGTCACTATTTAGAGTGATCCTTGGGGATTGTGACACTATTTAGAGTGATTCTTGGGGATTGTGTCACTATTTAGAGTGATCTTCGGGGATTGTGTCAGTATTTAGACTGATCTTTTGGGATTGCGTCACTATTTAGAGTGATCCTTGTGGATTGTGACACTATTTAGAGTGATCTTTGGGGATTGCGTCACTATTTAGAGTGATCCTTGGGAATTGTGTCACTATTTAGAGTGATCCTTTGGGATTGTGTCACTATTTAGAGTCATCCTTGGGGATTGTGTTACTATTTAGAATGATCCTTGGGGATTGTGTCACAATTTAGAGTGATCCTTGGGGATTGTGTCAGTATTTAGAGTGATCCTTGGGGATAGTGTCACTACTTAGAGTGATCCTTGGGGATTGTGTCACTATTTAGAGTGATCCTTGGGAATTGTGACACTATTTAGAGTGATCCTTGGGGATTGTGTCACGATTTAGAGTGATCTTTGGGGATTGTGTCAGTATTTAGACTGATCTTTGGGGATTGCGTCACTATTTAGAGTGATCCTTGGGGATTGTGACACTATTTAGAGTGATCCTTGGGGATTGTGTCACTATTTGGAGTGGTCTTTGGGGATTGCGTCACTATTTAGAGTGATCCTTGGGGATTGTGACACTATTTAGAGTGATCCTTGGCAATTGTGTCACTATTTAGAGTGATCCTTGGGGATTGTGTCACTACTTAGAGTGATCCTTGGGGATTGTGTCACTATTTAGAGTGATCCTTTGGGATTGTGTCACTATTTAGAGTGATTCTTTGGGATTGTGTTACTATTTAGAATGATCCTTGGGGATTGTGTCACAATTTAGAGTGATCCTTGGGGATTGTGTCAGTATTTAGAGTGATCCTTGGAGATTGTGTCACTATTTAGAGTGATCCTTGGGGATTGTGTCACTATTTAGAGTGATCCTTGGGGATTGTGTCACTATTTGGAGTGATCCTTGGGGATTGTGTCACTATTTAGGTTGATCTTTGGGAATTGTGTCACTATGTGGAATGATCCTTGGGGATTGTGTCACTAATTAGAGTGATCCTTGGGGATTGTGTCACTATTTAGAGTGATCCTTGTGTATTGTGTCACTGTATAGAGAGATCCGTGAGGTATGTGTCAATTTCTAGAGTGATCCTTGGGGATTGTGTCTCTATTTAGAGTGATCCTTGGGGATTGTGGCACTATTTAGAGTGATCCTCGTGGATTGTGTCAATATTGAGAGTGATCCTTGTGTATTGTGTCACGATTTAGAGTGATCCTTGGGGATTGTGTCACTATTTAGAGTTATCCTTGGGGATTGAGTAACGATTTAGAGTGATCCATTGCGATTGTGTCACTATTTAGAGTGATCTTTGGGGATTGTGTCACTGTTTAGAGTGATCCTTGGGGATTGTGTCACTATTGAGAGTGATCCTTGGGGATTGTGTCACTATTTAGAGTGATCCTTGGGGATTGTGACACTATTTAGAGCGATGCTTGGGGATTGTGTCAGTATTAACAGTGATCCTTGGGAATTGTGTCACTATTTTGAGTGATCCTTGGGGATTGTGTCACTATTTACAGTGATCCTTGGGAATTGTGTCACTATTTACAGTGATCCTTGGGGATTGTGTCTATTTTTTCAGTAATCCTAGGGGATCATGTCAGGATTCAGATTCATTCCTGGGGATTGTGTCACTATTTAGAGTGATCCTTGTGTATTGTGTCACTGTATAGAGAGATCCGTGAGGTATGTGTCAATTTCTAAAGTGATCCTTGGGGATTGTGTCTCTATTTAGAGTGATCCTTGGGGATTGTGTCACTATTTAGAGTGATCCTTGGGGATTGTGACACTATTTAGAGTGATCCTTGGGGATTGTGTCACTATTTAGAGTGACTTTGGGGATTGTGTCAGTATTTAGACTGATCTTTGGGTATTGCGTCACTATTTAGAGTGATCCTTGGGGATTGTGACACTATTTAGAGTGATCCTGGGGGATTGTGTCACTATTTGGAGTGGTCTTTGGGGATTGCGTCACTATTTAGAGTGATCCTTGGGGATTGTGACACTATTTAGAGTGATCCTTGGGGATTGTGTCACTATTTAGAGTGATCCTTGGGGATTGTGTCACTACTTAGAGTGATCCTTGGGGATTGTGTCACTATTTAGTGTGATCCTTTGGGATTGTGTCACTAATTTGAGTGATTCTTTGGGATTGTGTTACTATTTAGAATGATCCTTGGGGCTTGTGTCACAATTTAGAGTGATCCTTGGGGATTGTGTCAGTATTTAGAGTGATCCTTGGGGATTGTGTCACTATTGAGAGTGATCCTTGGGGATTGTGTCACTATTTAGAGTGATCCTTGGGGATTGTGTCACTATATGGAGTGATCCTTGGGGATTGTGTCACTATTTAGGTTGAACTTTGGGAATTGTGTCAATATGTGGAATGATCCTTGGGGATTGTGTCACTAATTAGAGTGATCCTTGGGGATTGTGTCACTATTTAGAGTGATCCTTGTGTATTGTGTCACTGTATAGAGAGATCCGTGAGGTATGTGTCAATTTCTAGAGTGATCCTAGGGGATTGTGTCTCTATTTAGAGTGATCCTTGGGGATTGTGTCACTATTTAGAGTGATCCTTGGGGATTGTGACACTATTTGGAGTGATCCTTGGGGATTGTGTCACTATTTAGAGTGATCTTCGGGGATTGTGTCAGTATTTAGACTGATCTTTTGGGATTGCGTCACTATTTAGAGTGATCCTTGTGGATTGTGACACTATTTAGAGTGATCCTTGGGGATTGTGTCACTATTTAGAGTGATCTTTGGGGATTGCGTCTCTATTTAGAGTGATCCTTGGGAATTGTGTCACTATTTAGAGTGATCCTTTGGGATTGTGTCACTATTTAGAGTCATCCTTGGGGATTGTGTTACTATTTAGAATTATCCTTGGGGATTGTGTCACAATTTAGAGTGATCCTTGGGGATTGTGTCAGTATTTAGAGTGATCCTTGGGGATAGTGTCACTACTTAGAGTGATCCTTGGGGATTGTGTCACTATTTAGAGTGATCCTTGGGAATTGTGACACTATTTAGAGTGATCCTCGGGGATTGTGTCAGTATTTAGAGTGATCCTTGGGGATAGTGTCACTACTTAGAGTGATCCTTGAGGATTGTGTCAGTATTTAGAGTGATCTTTGGGGATTGTGTCACTACTTAGAGTGGTCTTTGGGGATTGCGTCACTATTTAGAATGATCCTTGGGGATTGTGACACTATTTAGAGTGATCTTGGGGATTGTGACACTATATAGAGTGATCCTTGGGGATTGTGTCACTACTTAGAGTGATCCTTGGGGATTGTGTCAGTATTTAGAGTGATCCTTGGGGATTGTGTCACTATTTAGAGTGATCCTTGGGGATTGTGTCAGTATTTAGACTGATCTTTGGGGATTGCGTCACTATTTAGAATGATCCTTGGGGATTGTGACACTATTTAGAGTGATCCTTGGGGATTCTGTCACGATTTAGAGTGATCTTTGGGGATTGCGTCACTATTTAGAGTGTTCATTGGGGATTGTGAAACTATTTAGAGTGATCTTGGGGATTGTATCACTATTCAGAGTGATCCTTGGGGATTGTGTCACTATTTAGAGTGATCCTTGGGGATTGTGTCACTATTTAGAGTGATCCTTTGGGATTGTGTCACAATTTAGAGTGATCCTTGGGGATTGTGTTACTATTTAGAATGATCCTTGGGGATTGTGTCACAATTTAGAGTGATCCATGGGGATTGTGTCACTATTTAGAGTGATCCTTGGGGATAGTGTCACTACTTAGAGTGGTCCTAGGGGATTGTGTCACTATTTAGAGTGATCCTTGGGGATTGTGTCACGATTTAGGTTGATCTTTGGGAATTGTGTCACTATGTGGAATGATCCTTGCGGATTGTGTCACTATTTAGAGTGATCCTTGAGGATAGTGTCACTATTTAGAGTGATCCTTGTGGAGTTTGTCACAATTTAGAATGATCCTTGGGGATTGTGTCACTATTTATAGTGATCCTTTTGGATTGTGTCACTATTTAATGTGATCTTTGATTATTGTGAAAATATTTAGAGTGAACCTTGTGGATCGTGTCACAATTGAAAGCGTTCCGTAGGGATTGTGTCTCTATTCAGAGTGATCCTTGGGGATTGTGTCACTATTTAGAGTGATCCTTGGGGATTGCGTCACTATTTAGAGTGATCCTTTGGGATTGTGTCACTATTTAGAGTGATCCTTGGGGATTGTGTTACTATTTAGAATGATCCTTGGGGATTGTGTCACAATTTAGAGTGATCCTTGGGGATTGTGTCAGTATTTAGAGTGATCCTTGGGGATTGTGTCACTATTTAGAGCGATGCTTGGGGATTGTGTCAGTATTTACAGTGATCCTTGGGAATTGTGTCACTATTTTGAGTGATCCTTGGGGATTGTGTCACTATTTACAGTGAAACTTGGGAATTGTGTCACTATTTACAGTGATCCTTGGGGATTGTGTCTATTTTTTCAGTAATCCTAGGGGATCATGTCAGGATTCAGATTCATTCCTGGGGATTGTGTCACTATTTAGAGTGATCCTTGTGTATTGTGTCACTGTATAGAGAGATCCGTGAGGTATGTGTCAATTTCTAGAGTGATCCTTGGGGATTGTGTCTCTATTTAGAGTGATCCTTGGGGATTGTGTCACTATTTAGAGTGATCCTTGGGGATTGTGACACTATTTAGAGTGATCCTTGGGGATTGTGTCACTATTTAGAGTGATCTTTGGGGATTGTGTCAGTATTTAGACTGATCTTTGGGTATTGCGTCACTATTTAGAGTGATCCTTGGGGATTGTGACACTATTTAGAGTGATCCTTGGGGATTGTGTCACTATTTGGAGTGGTCTTTGGGTATTGCGTCACTATTTAGAGTGATCCTTGGGGATTGTGACACTATTTAGAGTGATCCTTGGGGATTGTGTCACTATTTAGAGTGATCCTTGGGGATTGTGTCACTACTTAGAGTGATCCTTGGGGATTGTGTCACTATTTAGTGTGATCCTTTGGGATTGTGTCACTATTTAGAGTGATTCTTTGGGATTGTGTTACTATTTAGAATGATCCTTGGGGCTTGTGTCACAATTTAGAGTGATCCTTGGGGATTGTGTCAGTATTTAGATTGATCCTTGGGGATTGTGTCACTATTGAGAGTGATCCTTGGGGATTGTGTCACTATTTAGAGTGATCCTTGGGGATTGTGTCACTATATGGGGTGATCCTTGGGGATTGTGTCACGATTTAGGTTGATCTTTGGGAATTGTGTCAATATGTGGAATGATCCTTGGGGATTGTGTCACTAATTAGAGTGATCCTTGGGGATTGTGTCACTATTTAGAGTGATCCTTGTGTATTGTGTCACTGTATAGAGAGATCCGTGAGGTATGTGTCAATTTCTGGAGTGATCCTAGGGGATTGTGTCTCTATTTAGAGTTTTCCTTGGGGATTGTGTCACTATTTAGAGTGATCCTTGGGGATTGTGACACTATTTAGAGTGATTCTTGGGGATTGTGTCACTATTTAGAGTGATCTTCGGGGATTGTGTCAGTATTTAGACTGATCTTTTGGGATTGCGTCACTATTTAGAGTGATCCTTGTGGATTGTGACACTATTTAGAGTGATCCTTGGGGATTGTGTCACTATTTAGAGTGATCTTTGGGGATTGCGTCACTATTTAGAGTGATCCTTGGGAATTGTGTCACTATTTAGAGTGATCCTTTGGGATTGTGTCACTATTTAGAGTCATCCTTGGGGATTGTGTTACTATTTAGAATGATCCTTGGGGATTGTGTCACAATTTAGAGTGATCCTTGGGGATTGTGTCAGTATTTAGAGTGATCCTTGGGGATAGTGTCACTACTTAGAGTGATCCTTGGGGATTGTGTCACTATTTAGAGTGATCCTTGGGAATTGTGACACTATTTAGAGTGATCCTTGGGGATTGTGTCAGTATTTAGAGTGATCCTTGGGGATAGTGTCACTACTTAGAGTGATCCTTGGGGAATGTGTCAGTATTTAGAGTGATCTTTGGGGATTGTGTCACTATTTAGAGTGGTCTTTGGGGATTGCGTCACTATTTAGAATGATCCTTGGGGATTGTGACACTATTTAGAGTGATCTTGGGGATTGTGACACTATATAGAGTGATCCTTGGGGATTGTGTCACTACTTAGATTGATCCTTGCGGATTGTGTCAGTATTTAGAGTGATCCTTGGGGATTGTGTCACTATTTAGAGTGATCCTTGGGGATTGTGTCAGTATTTAGACTGATCTTTGGGGATTGCGGCACTATTTAGAATGATCCTTGGGGATTGTGACACTATTTAGAGTGATCCTTGGGGATTCTGTCACGATTTAGAGTGATCTTTGGGGATTGCGTCACTATTTAGAGTGTTCATTGGGGATTGTGAAACTATTTAGAGTGATCTTGGGGATTGTATCACAATTCAGAGTGATCCTTGGGGATTGTGTCACTATTTAGAGTGATCCTTGGGGATTGTGTCACTACTCAGAGTGGTCCTTGGGGATTGTGTCACAATTTAGAGTGATCCTTGGGGATTGTGTTACTATTTAGAATGATCCTTGGGGATTGTGTCACAATTTAGAGTGATCCATGGGGATTGTGTCACTATTTAGAGTGATCCTTGGGGATAGTGTCACTACTTAGAGTGGTCCTAGGGGATTGTGTCACTATTTAGAGTGATCCTTGGGGATTGTGTCACGATTTAGGTTGATCTTTGGGAATTGTGTCACTATGTGGAATGATCCTTGCGGATTGTGTCACTATTTAGAGTGATCCTTGAGGATTGTGTCACTATTTAGAGTGATCCTTGTGGAGTTTGTCACAATTTAGAATGATCCTTGGGGATTGTGTCACTATTTAGAGTGATCCTTTTGGATTGTGTCACTATTTAATGTGATCTTTGATTATTGTGAAAATATTTAGAGTGAACCTTGTGGATCGTGTCACAATTGAAAGCGTTCCGTAGGGATTGTGTCTCTATTCAGAGTGATCCTTGGGGATTGTGTCACTATTTAGAGTGATCCTTGGGGATTGCGTCACTATTTAGAGTGATCCTTTGGGATTGTGTCACTATTTAGAGTGTTCCTTGGGGATTGTGTTACTATTTAGAATGATCCTTGGGGATTGTGTCACAATTTAGAGTGATCCTTGGGGATTGTGTCAGTATTTAGAGTGATCCTTGGGGATTGTGTCACTATTTAGAGCGATGCTTGGGGATTGTGTCAGTATTTACAGTGATCCTTGGGAATTGTGTCACTATTTTGAGTGATCCTTGGGGATTGTGTCACTATTTACAGTGAAACTTGGGAATTGTGTCACTATTTACAGTGATCCTTGGGGATTGTGTCTATATTTTCAGTAATCCTAGGGGATCATGTCAGTATTCAGATTCATCCCTGGGGATTGTGTCACTATTTAGAGTGATCCTTGTGTATTTTGTCACTGTATAGAGAGATCCGTGAGGTATGTGTCAATTTCTAGAGTGATCCTTGGGGATTGAGTCTCTATTTAGAGTGATCCTTGGGGATTGCGTCACTATTTAGAGTGGTCTTTGGGGATTGCGTCACTATTTAGAATGATCCTTGGGGATTGTGACACTATTTAGAGTGATCTTGGGGATTGTGACACTATTTAGAGTGATCCTTGGGGATTGTGTCACTATTTAGAGTGATCCTTGGGGATTGTGTCAGTATTTAGAGTGATCCTTGGGGATTGTGTCACTATTTAGAGTGATCCTTGGGGATTGTGTCAGTATTTAGACTGATCTTTGGGGATTGCGTCACTATTTAGAATGATCCTTGGGGATTGTGACACTATTTAGAGTGATCCTTGGGGATTCTGTCACGATTTAGAGTGATCTTTGGGGATTGCGTCACTATTTAGAGTGTTCATTGGGGATTGTGAAACTATTTAGAGTGATCTTGGGGATTGTATCACTATTCAGAGTGATCCTTGGGGATTGTGTCACTATTTAGAGTGATCCTTGGGGATTGTGTCACTATTTAGAGTGATCCTTTGGGATTGTGTCACTATTTAGAGTGATCCTTGGGGATTGTGTTACTATTTAGAATGATCCTTGGGGATTGTGTCACAATTTAGAGTGATCCATGGGGATTGTGTCACTATTTAGAGTGATCCTTGGGGATAGTGTCACTACTTAGAGTGGTCCTAGGGGATTGTGTCACTATTTAGAGTGATCCTTGGGGATTGTGTCACGATTTAGGTTGATCTTTGGGAATTGTGTCACTATGTGGAATGATCCTTGCGGATTGTGTCACTATTTAGAGTGATCCTTGGGGATTGTGACACTATTTAGAGTGATCCTTATGTATTCTGTCACTGTATAGAGAGATCCGTGAGGTATGTGTCAATTTCTAGAGTGATCCTTGGGGATTGTGTCTCTATTTAGAGTGATCCTTGGGGATTGTGTCACTATTTAGAGTGATCCTTGGGGATTGTGACACTATTTAGAGTGATCCTTGGGGATTGTGTCACTATTTAGATTGATCTTTGGGGATTGTGTCAGTATTTAGACTGATCTTTGGGTATTGCGTCACTATTTAGAGTGATCCTTGGGGATTGTCACACTATTTAGAGTGATCCTTGGGGATTGTGAAACTATTTAGAGTGATCTTGGGGATTGTATCACTATTCAGAGTGATCCTTGGGGATTGTGTCACTATTTAGAGTGATCCTTTGGGATTGTGTCTCTATTTAGAGTGATCCTCGGGGATTGTGTTACTATTTAGAATGATCCTTGGGGATTGTGTCACAATTTAGAGTGATCCATGGGGATTGTGTCACTATTTAGAGTGATCCTTGGGGATAGTGTCACTACTTAGAGTGGTCCTAGGGGATTGTGTCACTATTTAGAGTGATCCTTGGGGATTGTGTCACGATTTAGGTTGATCTTTGGGAATTGTGTCACTATGTGGAATGATCCTTGCGGATTGTGTCACTATTTAGAGTGATCCTTGGGGATTGTGTCACTATTTAGAGTGATCCTTATGTATTCTGTCACTGTATAGAGAGATCCGTGAGGTATGTGTCAATTTCTAGAGTGATCCTTGGGGATTGTGTCTCTATTTAGAGGGATCCTTGGGGATTGTGTCACTATTTAGAGTGATCCTTGGGGATTGTGACACTATTTAGAGTGATCCTTGGGGATTGTGTCACTATTTAGATTGATCTTTGGGGATTGTGTCAGTATCTAGACTGATCTTTGGGTATTGCGTCACTATTTAGAGTGATCCTTGGGGATTGTCACACTATTTAGAGTGATCCTTGGGGATTGTGAAACTATTTAGAGTGATCTTGGGGATTGTATCACTATTCAGAGTGATCCTTGGGGATTGTGTCACTATTTAGAGTGATCCTTGGGGATTGTGTCACTATTTAGAGTGATCCTTTGGGATTGTGTCACTATTTAGAGTGATCCTTGGGGATTGTGTTACTATTCAGAATGATCCTTGGGGATTGTGTCACAATTTAGAGTGATCCATGGGGATTGTGTCACTATTTCGAGTGATCCTTGGGGATAGTGTCACTACTTAGAGTGGTCCAAGGGGATTGTGTCACTATTTAGAGTGATCCTTGGGGATTGTGTCACGATTTAGGTTGATCTTTGGGAATTGTGTCACTATGTGGAATGATCCTTGCGGATTGTGTCACTATTTAGAGTGATCCTTGGGGGTTGTGTCACTATTTAGAGTGATCCTTGTGTATTTTGTCACTGTGTAGAGAGATCCGTGAGCTATGTGTCAATTTCTAGAGTGATCCTTGGGGATTGTGTCTCTATTTAGAGTGATCCTTGGGGATTGTGTCACTATTTAGAGTGATCCTTTGGGATTGTGTCACTATTTAGAGTGATCCTTGTGGATTGTGACACTATTTAGAGTGATCCTTGGGGATTGTGTCACTATTTAGAGTGATCTTTGGGGATTGCGTCACTATTTAGAGTGATCCTTGGGAATTGTGTCACTATTTAGAGTGATCCTTTGGGATTGTGTCACTATTTAGAGTCATCCTTGGGGATTGTGTTACTATTTAGAATGATCCTTGGGGATTGTGTCACAATTTAGAGTGATCCTTGGGGATTGTGTCAGTATTTAGAGTGATCCTTGGGGATAGTGTCACTACTTAGAGTGATCCTTGGGGATTGTGTCACTATTTAGAGTGATCCTTGGGAATTGTGACACTATTTAGAGTGATCCTTGGGGATTGTGTCAGTATTTAGAGTGATCCTTGGGGATAGTGTCACTACTTAGAGTGATCCTTGGGGATTGTGTCAGTATTTAGAGTGATCTTTGGGGATTGTGTCACTATTTAGAGTGGTCTTTGGGGATTGCGTCACTATTTAGAATGATCCTTGGGGATTGTGACACTATTTAGAGTGATCTTGGGGATTGTGACACTATATAGAGTGATCCTTGGGGATTGTGTCACTACTTAGATTGATCCTTGCGGATTGTGTCAGTATTTAGAGTGATCCTTGGGGATTGTGTCACTATTTAGAGTGATCCTTGGGGATTGTGTCAGTATTTAGACTGATCTTTGGGGATTGCGTCACTATTTAGAATGATCCTTGGGGATTGTGACACTATTTAGAGTGATCCTTGGGGATTCTGTCACGATTTAGAGTGATCTTTGGGGATTGCGTCACTATTTAGAGTGTTCATTGGGGATTGTGAAACTATTTAGAGTGATCTTGGGGATTGTATCACTATTCAGAGTGATCCTTGGGGATTGTGTCACTATTTAGAGTGATCCTTGGGGATTGTGTCACTATTTAGAGTGATCCTTTGGGATTGTGTCACAATTTAGAGTGATCCTTGGGGATTGTGTTACTATTTAGAACGATCCTTGGGGATTGTGTCACAATTTAGAGTGATCCATGGGGATTGGGTCACTATTTAGAGTGATCCTTGGGGATAGTGTCACTACTTAGAGTGGTCCTAGGGGATTGTGTCACTATTTAGAGTGATCCTTGGGGATTGTGTCACGATTTAGGTTGATCTTTAGGAATTGTGTCACTATGTGGAATGATCCTTGCGGATTGTGTCACTATTTAGAGTGATCCTTAAGGATTGTGTCACTATTTAGAGTGATCCTTGTGGAGTTTGTCACAATTTAGAATGATCCTTGGGGATTGTGTCACTATTTAGAGTGATCCTTTTGGATTGTGTCACTATTTAATGTGATCTTTGATTATTGTGAAAATATTTAGAGTGAACCTTGTGGATCGTGTCACAATTGAAAGCGTTCCGTAGGGATTGTGTCTCTATTCAGAGTGATCCTTGGGGATTGTGTCACTATTTAGAGTGATCCTTGGGGATTGCGTCACTATTTAGAGTGATCCTTTGGGATTGTGTCACTATTTAGAGTGATCCTTGGGGATTGTGTTACTATTTAGAATGATCCTTGGGGATTGTGTCACAATTTAGAGTGATCCTTGGGGATTGTGTCAGTATTTAGAGTGATCCTTGGGGATTGTGTCACTATTTAGAGCGATGCTTGGGGATTGTGTCAGTATTTACAGTGATCCTTGGGAATTGTGTCACTATTTTGAGTGATCCTTGGGGATTGTGTCACTATTTACAGTGAAACTTGGGAATTGTGTCACTATTTACAGTGATCCTTGGGGATTGTGTCTATATTTTCAGTAATCCTAGGGGATCATGTCAGTATTCAGATTCATCCCTGGGGATTGTGTCACTATTTAGAGTGATCCTTGTGTATTTTGTCACTGTATAGAGAGATCCGTGAGGTATGTGTCAATTTCTAGAGTGATCCTTGGGGATTGTGTCTCTATTTAGAGTGATCCTTGGGGATTGCGTCACTATTTAGAGTGGTCTTTGGGGATTGCGTCACTATTTAGAATGATCCTTGGGGATTGTGACACTATTTAGAGTGATCTTGGGGATTGTGACACTATTTAGAGTGATCCTTGGGGATTGTGTCACTATTTAGAGTGATCCTTGGGGATTGTGTCAGTATTTAGAGTGATCCTTGGGGATTGTGTCACTATTTAGAGTGATCCTTGGGGATTGTGTCAGTATTTAGACTGATCTTTGGGGATTGCGTCACTATTTAGAATGATCCTTGGGGATTGTGACACTATTTAGAGTGATCCTTGGGGATTCTGTCACGATTGAGAGTGATCTTTGGGGATTGCGTCACTATTTAGAGTGTTCATTGGGGATTGTGAAACTATTTAGAGTGATCTTGGGGATTGTATCACTATTCAGAGTGATCCTTGGGGATTGTGTCACTATTTAGAGTGATCCTTGGGGATTGTGTCACTATTTAGAGTGATCCTTTGGGATTGTGTCACTATTTAGAGTGATCCTTGGGGATTGTGTTACTATTTAGAATGATCCTTGGGGATTGTGTCACAATTTAGAGTGATCCATGGGGATTGTGTCACTATTTAGAGTGATCCTTGGGGATAGTGTCACTACTTAGAGTGGTCCAATGGGGATTGTGTCACTATTTAGAGTGATCCTTGGGGATTGTGTCACGATTTAGGTTGATCTTTGGGAATTGTGTCACTATGTGGAATGATCCTTGCGGGTTGTGTCACTATTTAGAGTGATCCTTGGGGATTGTGTCACTATTTAGAGTGATCCTTATGTATTTTGTCACTGTATAGAGAGATCCGTGAGGTATGTGTCAATTTCTAGAGTGATCCTTGGGGATTGTGTCTCTATTTAGAGTGATCCTTGGGGATTGTGTCACTATTTAGAGTGATCCTTGGGGATTGTGACACTATTTAGAGTGATCCTTGGGGATTGTGTCACTATTTAGATTGATCTTTGGGGATTGTGTCAGTATTTAGACTGATCTTTGGGTATTGCGTCACTATTTAGAGTGATCCTTGGGGATTGTGACACTATTTAGAGTGATCCTTGGGCTTCTGCCACGATTTAGAGTGATCTTTGGGGATTGCGTCACTATTTAGAGTGTTCATTGGGGATTGTGAAACTATTTAGAGTGATCTTGGGGATTGCATCACTATTCAGAGTGATCCTTGGGGATTGTGTCACTATTTAGAGTGATCCTTGGGGATTGTGTCACTATTCAGAGTGATCCTTTGGGATTGTGTCACTATTTAGAGTGATCCTTGGGGATTGTGTTACTATTTAGAATGATCCTTGGGGATTGTGTCACAATTTAGAGTGATCCATGGGGATTGTGTCACTATTTAGAGTGATCCTTGGGGATAGTGTCACTACTTAGAGTGGTCCTAGGGGATTGTGTCACTATTTAGAGTGATCCTTTGGGATTGTGTCACGATTTAGGTTGATCTTTGGGAATTGTGTCACTATGTGGAATGATCCTTGCGGATTGTGTCACTATTTAGAGTGATCCTTGGGGATTGTGTCACTATTTAGAGTGATCCTTGTGTATTTTGTCACTGTATAGAGAGATCCGTGAGGTATGTGTCAATTTCTAAAGTGATCCTTGGGGATTGTGTCTCTATTTAGAGTGATCCTTGGGGATTGTGTCACTATTTAGAGTGATCCTTGGGGATTGTGACACTATTTAGAGTGATCCTTGGGGATTGTGTCACTATTTAGAGTGATCTTTGGGGATTGTGTCAGTATTTAGACTGATCTTTGGGTATTGCGTCACTATTTAGAGTGATCCTTGGGGATTGTGACACTATTTAGAGTGATCCTTGGGGATTGTGTCACTATTTGGAGTGGTCTTTGGGGATTGCGTCACTATTTAGAGTGATCCTTGGGGATTGTGACACTATTTAGAGTGATCCTTGGGGATTGTGTCACTATTTAGAGTGATCCTTGGGGATTGTGTCACTACTTAGAGTGATCCTTGGGGATTGTGTCACTATTTAGAGTGATTCTTTGGGATTGTGTTACTATTTAGAATGATCCTTGGGGCTTGTGTCACAATTTAGAGTGATCCTTGGGGATTGTGTCAGTGTTTAGAGTGATCCTTGATGATTGTGTCACTATTGAGAGTGATCCTTGGGGATTGTGTCACTATTTAGAGTGATCCTTGGGGATTGTGTCACTATATGGAGTGATCCTTGGGGATTGTGTCACTATTTAGGTTGATCTTTGGGAATTGTGTCAATATGTGGAATGATCCTTGGGGATTGTGTCACTAATTAGAGTGATCCTTGGCGATTGTGTCACTATTTAGAGTGATCCTTGTGTATTGTGTCACTGTATAGAGAGATCCGTGAGGTATGTGTCAATTTCTAGAGTGATCCTAGGGGATTGTGTCTCTATTTAGAGTGATCCTTGGGGATTGTGGCACGATTTAGAGTGATCCTTGGGGATTGTGACACTATTTAGAGTGATCCTTGGGGATTGTGTCACTATTTAGAGTGATCTTTGGGGATTGTGCCAGTATTTAGACTGATCTTTTGGGATTGCGTCACTATTTAGAGTGATCCTTGTGGATTGTGACACTATTGAGAGTGATCCTTGGGGATTGTGTCACTATTTAGAGTGATCTTTGGGGATTGCGTCACTATTTAGAGTGATCCTTGGGGATTGTGTTACTATTTAGAATGATCCTTGGGTATTGTGTCACAATTTAGAGTGATCCATGGGGATTGTGTCAGTATTTAGAGTGATCCTTGGGGATAGTGTCACTACTTAGAGTGATCCTTGGGGATTGTGTCACTATTTAGAGTGATCCTTGGGAATTGTGACACTATTTAGAGTGATCCTTGGGGATTGTGTCAGTATTTAGAGTGATCCTTGGGGATAGTGTCACTACTTAGAGTGATCCTTGGGGATTGTGTCAGTATTTAGAGTGATCTTTGGGGATTGTGTCACTATTTAGAGTGGTCTTTGGGTATTGCGTCACTATTTAGAATGATCCTTGGGGATTGTGACACTATTTAGAGTGATCTTGGGGATTGTGACACTATTTAGAGTGATCCTTGGGGATTGTGTCACTATTCAGAGTGATCCTTGAGGATTGTGTCAGTATTTAGAGTGATCCTTGGGGATTGTGTCACTATTTAGAGTGATCCTTGGGGATTGTGTCAGTATTTAGACTGATCTTTGGGGATTGCGTCACTATTTAGAATGATCCTTGGGGATTGTGACACTCTTTAGAGTGATCCTTGGGGATTCTGTCACGATTTAGAGTGATCTTTGGGGATTGCGTCACTATTTAGAGTGTTCATTGGGGATTGTGAAACTATTTAGAGTGATCTTGGGGATTGTATCACTATTCAGAGTGATCCTTGGGGATTGGTCACTATTTAGAGTGATCCTTGGGGATTGTGTCACTATTTAGAGTGATCCTTTGGGATTGTGTCACTATTTAGAGTGATCCTTGGGGATTGTGTTACTATTTAGAATGATCCTTGGGGATTGTGTCACAATTTAGAGTGATCCATGGGGATTGTGTCACTATTTAGAGTGATCCTTGGGGATAGTGTCACTACTTAGAGTGGTCCTAGGGGATTGTGTCACTATTTAGAGTGATCCTTGTGGATTGTGTCACGATTTCGGTTGATCCTTGTGGAGTTTGTCACAATTTAGAATGATCCTTGGGGATTGTGTCACTATTTAGAGTGATCCTTTTGGATTGTGTCACTATTTAATGTGATCTTTGATTATTGTGAAAATATTTAGAGTGAACCTTGTGGATCGTGTCACAATTGAGAGCGTTCCTTAGGGATTGTGTCTCTATTCAGAGTGATCCTTGGGGATTGTGTCACTATTTAGAGTGATCCTTGGGGATTGCGTCACTATTTAGAGTGATCCTTTGGGATTGTGTCACTATTTAGAGTGATCCTTGGGGATTGTGTTACTATTTAGAATGATGCTTGGGGATTGTGTCACAATTTAGAGTGATCCTTGGGGATTGTGTCAGTATTTAAAGTGATCCTTGGGGATTGTGTCACTATTTAGAGTTATCCTTGGGGATTGTGTCACTATTTAGAGTTATCCTTGGGGATTGAGTCACGATTTAGTGTGATCCATTGCGATTGTGTCACTATTGAGAGTGATCTTTGGGGATTGTGTCACTATTGAGAGTGATCCTTGGGGATTGTGTCACTATTTAGAGTGAAACTTGGGAATTGTGTCACTATTTATAGTGATCCGTGGGGATTGTGTCTATATTTTCAGTAATCCTAGGGGATCATGTCAGTATTCAGATTCATCCCTGGGGATTGTGTCACTATTTAGAGTGATCCTTGTGTATTTTGTCACTGTATAGAGAGATCCGTGAGGTATGTGTCAATTTCTAGAATGATCCTTGGGGATTGTGTCTCTACTTAGAGTGATCCTTGGGGATTGCGTCACTATTTAGAGTGGTCTTTGGGGATTGCGTCACTATTTAGAATGATCCTTGGGGATTGTGACACTATTTAGAGTGATCTTGGGGATTGTGACACTATTTAGAGTGATCCTTGGGGATTGTGTCACTATTTAGAGTGATCCTTGGGGTTTGTGTCAGTATTTAGAGTGATCCTTGGGGATTGTGTCACTATTTAGAGTGATACTTGGGGATTGTGTCAGTATTTAGACTGATCTTTGGGGATTGCGTCACTATTTAGAATGATCCTTGGGGATTGTGACACTATTTAGAGTGATCCTTGGGGATTCTGTCACGATTTAGAGTGATCTTTGGGGATTGCGTCACTATTTAGAGTGTTCATTGGGGATTGTGAAACTATTTAGAGTGATCTTGGGGATTGTATCACTATTCAGAGTGATCCTTGGGGATTGTGTCACTATTTAGAGTGATCCTTGGGGATTGTGTCACTATTTAGAGTGATCCTTTGGGATTGTGTCTCTATTTAGAGTGATCCTTGGGGATTGTGTTACTATTTAGAATGATCCTTGGGGATTGTGTCACAATTTAGAGTGATCCATGGGGATTGTGTCACTATTTAGAGTGATCCTTGGGGATAGTGTCACTACTCAGAGTGGTCCTTGGGGATTGTGTCACTATTTAGAGTCATCCTTGGGGATTGTGTCACTATTTAGAGTTATCCTTGGGGATTGAGTCACGATTTAGAGTGATCCATTGCGATTGTGTCACTATTGAGAGTGATCTTTGGGGATTGCGTCACTATTTAGAATGATCCTTGGGGATTGTGACACTATTTAGAGTGATCCTTGGGGATTCTGTCACGATTTAGAGTGAACTTTGGGGATTGCGTCACTATTTAGAGTGTTCATTGGGGATTGTGAAACTATTCAGAGTGATCTTGGGGATTGTATCACTATTCAGAGTGATCCTTGGGGATTGTGTCACTATTTAGAGTGATCCTTGGGCATTGTGTCACTATTTAGAGTGATCCTTTGGGATTGTGTCACTATTTAGAGTGATCCTTGGGGATTGTGTTACTATTTAGAAAGATGCTTGGGGATTGTGTCACAATTTAGAGTGATCCTTGGGGATTGTGTCAGTATTTAGAGTGATCCTTGGGGATTGTGTCACTATTTAGAGTTATCCTTGGGGATTGTGTCACTATTTAGAGTTATCCTTGGGGATTGAGTCACGATTTAGAGTGATCCATTGCGATTGTGTCACTATTGAGAGTGATCTTTGGGGATTGTGTCACTATTGAGAGTGATCCTTGGGGATTGTGTCACTATTTAGAGTGATCCTTGGGGATTGTGTCACTATTTAGAGCGATGCTTGGGGATTGTGTCAGTATTTACAGTGATCCTTGGGAATTGTGTCACTATTTTGAGTGATCCTTGGGGATTGTGTCACTATTTACAGTGAAACTTGGGAATTGTGTCACTATTTACAGTGATCCTTGGGGATTGTGTCTATATTTTCAGTAATCCTAGGGGATCATGTCAGTATTCAGATTCATCCCTGGGGATTGTGTCACTATTTAGAGTGATCCTTGTGTATTTTGTCACTGTATAGAGAGATCCGTGAGGTATGTGTCAATTTCTAGAGTGATCCTTGGGGATTGTGTCTCTATTTAGAGTGATCCTTGGGGATTGCGTCACTATTTAGAGTGGTCTTTGGGGATTGCGTCACTATTTAGAATGATCCTTGGGGATTGTGACACTATTTAGAGTGATCTTGGGGATTGTGACACTATTTAGAGTGATCCTTGGGGATAGTGTCACTACTTAGAGTGGTCCTAGGGGATTGTGTCACTATTTAGAGTGATCCTTGTGGATTGTGTCACGATTTCGGTTGATCCTTGTGGAGTTTGTCACAATTTAGAATGATCCTTGGGGATTGTGTCACTATTTAGAGTGATCCTTTTGGATTGTGTCACTATTTAATGTGATCTTTGATTATTGTGAAAATATTTAGAGTGAACCTTGTGGATCGTGTCACAATTGAGAGCGTTGCTTAGGGATTGTGTCTCTATTCAGAGTGATCCTTGGGGATTGTGTCACTATTTAGAGTGATCCTTGGGGATTGCGTCACTATTTAGAGTGATCCTTTGGGATTGTGTCACTATTTAGAGTGATCCTTGGGGATTGTGTTACTATTTAGAATGATGCTTGGGGATTGTGTCACAATTTAGAGTGATCCTTGGGGATTGTGTCAGTATTTAAAGTGATCCTTGGGGATTGTGTCACTATTTAGAGTTATCCTTGGGGATTGTGTCACTATTTAGAGTTATCCTTGGGGATTGAGTCACGATTTAGTGTGATCCATTGCGATTGTGTCACTATTGAGAGTGATCTTTGGGGATTGTGTCACTATTGAGAGTGATCCTTGGGGATTGTGTCACTATTTAGAGTGAAACTTGGGAATTGTGTCACTATTTATAGTGATCCGTGGGGATTGTGTCTATATTTTCAGTAATCCTAGGGGATCATGTCAGTATTCAGATTCATCCCTGGGGATTGTGTCACTATTTAGAGTGATCCTTGTGTATTTTGTCACTGTATAGAGAGATCCGTGAGGTATGTGTCAATTTCTAGAATGATCCTTGGGGATTGTGTCTCTACTTAGAGTGATCCTTGGGGATTGCGTCACTATTTAGAGTGGTCTTTGGGGATTGCGTCACTATTTAGAATGATCCTTGGGGATTGTGACACTATTTAGAGTGATCTTGGGGATTGTGACACTATTTAGAGTGATCCTTGGGGATTGTGTCACTATTTAGAGTGATCCTTGGGGATTGTGTCAGTATTTAGAGTGATCCTTGGGGATTGTGTCACTATTTAGAGTGATACTTGGGGATTGTGTCAGTATTTAGACTGATCTTTGGGGATTGCGTCACTATTTAGAATGATCCTTGGGGATTGTGACACTATTTAGAGTGATCCTTGGGGATTCTGTCACGATTTAGAGTGATCTTTGGGGATTGCGTCACTATTTAGAGTGTTCATTGGGGATTGTGAAACTATTTAGAGTGATCTTGGGGATTGTATCACTATTCAGAGTGATCCTTGGGGATTGTGTCACTATTTAGAGTGATCCTTGGGGATTGTGTCACTATTTAGAGTGATCCTTTGGGATTGTGTCTCTATTTAGAGTGATCCTTGGGGATTGTGTTACTATTTAGAATGATCCTTGGGGATTGTGTCACAATTTAGAGTGATCCATGGGGATTGTGTCACTATTTAGAGTGATCCTTGGGGATAGTGTCACTACTCAGAGTGGTCCTTGGGGATTGTGTCACTATTTAGAGTCATCCTTGGGGATTGTGTCACTATTTAGAGTTATCCTTGGGGATTGAGTCACGATTTAGAGTGATCCATTGCGATTGTGTCAGTATTGAGAGTGATCTTTGGGGATTGCGTCACTATTTAGAATGATCCTTGGGGATTGTGACACTATTTAGAGTGATCCTTGGGGATTCTGTCACGATTTAGAGTGAACTTTGGGGATTGCGTCACTATTTAGAGTGTTCATTGGGGATTGTGAAACTATTCAGAGTGATCTTGGGGATTGTATCACTATTCAGAGTGATCCTTGGGGATTGTGTCACTATTTAGAGTGATCCTTGGGCATTGTGTCACTATTTAGAGTGATCCTTTGGGATTGTGTCACTATTTAGAGTGATCCTTGGGGATTGTGTTACTATTTAGAAAGATGCTTGGGGATTGTGTCACAATTTAGAGTGATCCTTGGGGATTGTGTCAGTATTTAGAGTGATCCTTGGGGATTGTGTCACTATTTAGAGTTATCCTTGGGGATTGTGTCACTATTTAGAGTTATCCTTGGGGATTGAGTCACGATTTAGAGTGATCCATTGCGATTGTGTCACTATTGAGAGTGATCTTTGGGGATTGTGTCACTATTGAGAGTGATCCTTGGGGATTGTGTCACTATTTAGAGTGATCCTTGGGGATTGTGTCACTATTTAGAGCGATGCTTGGGGATTGTGTCAGTATTTACAGTGATCCTTGGGAATTGTGTCACTATTTTGAGTGATCCTTGGGGATTGTGTCACTATTTACAGTGAAACTTGGGAATTGTGTCACTATTTACAGTGATCCTTGGGGATTGTGTCTATATTTTCAGTAATCCTAGGGGATCATGTCAGTATTCAGATTCATCCCTGGGGATTGTGTCACTATTTAGAGTGATCCTTGTGTATTTTGTCACTGTATAGAGAGATCCGTGAGGTATGTGTCAATTTCTAGAGTGATCCTTGGGGATTGTGTCTCTATTTAGAGTGATCCTTGGGGATTGCGTCACTATTTAGAGTGGTCTTTGGGGATTGCGTCACTATTTAGAATGATCCTTGGGGATTGTGACACTATTTAGAGTGATCTTGGGGATTGTGACACTATTTAGAGTGATCCTTGGGGATAGTGTCACTACTTAGAGTGGTCCTAGGGGATTGTGTCACTATTTAGAGTGATCCTTGTGGATTGTGTCACGATTTCGGTTGATCCTTGTGGAGTTTGTCACAATTTAGAATGATCCTTGGGGATTGTGTCACTATTTAGAGTGATCCTTTTGGATTGTGTCACTATTTAATGTGATCTTTGATTATTGTGAAAATATTTAGAGTGAACCTTGTGGATCGTGTCACAATTGAGAGCGTTCCTTAGGGATTGTGTCTCTATTCAGAGTGATCCTTGGGGATTGTGTCACTATTTAGAGTGATCCTTGGGGATTGCGTCACTATTTAGAGTGATCCTTTGGGATTGTGTCACTATTTAGAGTGATCCTTGGGGATTGTGTTACTATTTAGAATGATGCTTGGGGATTGTGTCACAATTTAGAGTGATCCTTGGGGATTGTGTCAGTATTTAAAGTGATCCTTAGGGATTGTGTCACTATTTAGAGTTATCCTTGGGGATTGTGTCACTATTTAGAGTTATCCTTGGGGATTGAGTCACGATTTAGTGTGATCCATTGCGATTGTGTCACTATTGAGAGTGATCTTTGGGGATTGTGTCACTATTGAGAGTGATCCTTGGGGATTGTGTCACTATTTAGAGTGAAACTTGGGAATTGTGTCACTATTTATAGTGATCCGTGGGGATTGTGTCTATATTTTCAGTAATCCTAGGGGATCATGTCAGTATTCAGATTCATCCCTGGGGATTGTGTCACTATTTAGAGTGATCCTTGTGTATTTTGTCACTGTATAGAGAGATCCGTGAGGTATGTGTCAATTTCTAGAATGATCCTTGGGGATTGTGTCTCTACTTAGAGTGATCCTTGGGGATTGCGTCACTATTTAGAGTGGTCTTTGGGGATTGCGTCACTATTTAGAATGATCCTTGGGGATTGTGACACTATTTAGAGTGATCTTGGGGATTGTGACACTATTTAGAGTGATCCTTGGGGATTGTGTCACTATTTAGAGTGATCCTTGGGGATTGTGTCAGTATTTAGAGTGATCCTTGGGGATTGTGTCACTATTTAGAGTGATACTTGGGGATTGTGTCAGTATTTAGACTGATCTTTGGGGATTGCGTCACTATTTAGAATGATCCTTGGGGATTGTGACACTATTTAGAGTGATCCTTGGGGATTCTGTCACGATTTAGAGTGATCTTTGGGGATTGCGTCACTATTTAGAGTGTTCATTGGGGATTGTGAAACTATTTAGAGTGATCTTGGGGATTGTATCACTATTCAGAGTGATCCTTGGGGATTGTGTCACTATTTAGAGTGATCCTTGGGGATTGTGTCACTATTTAGAGTGATCCTTTGGGATTGTGTCTCTATTTAGAGTGATCCTTGGGGATTGTGTTACTATTTAGAATGATCCTTGGGGATTGTGTCACAATTTAGAGTGATCCATGGGGATTGTGTCACTATTTAGAGTGATCCTTGGGGATAGTGTCACTACTCAGAGTGGTCCTTGGGGATTGTGTCACTATTTAGAGTCATCCTTGGGGATTGTGTCACTATTTAGAGTTATCCTTGGGGATTGAGTCACGATTTAGAGTGATCCACTGCGATTGTGTCACTATTGAGAGTGATCTTTGGGGATTGCGTCACTATTTAGAATGATCCTTGGGGATTGTGACACTATTTAGAGTGATCCTTGGGGATTCTGTCACGATTTAGAGTGAACTTTGGGGATTGCGTCACTATTTAGAGTGTTCATTGGGGATTGTGAAACTATTCAGAGTGATCTTGGGGATTGTATCACTATTCAGAGTGATCCTTGGGGATTGTGTCACTATTTAGAGTGATCCTTGGGCATTGTGTCACTATTTAGAGTGATCCTTTGGGATTGTGTCACTATTTAGAGTGATCCTTGGGGATTGTGTTACTATTTAGAAAGATGCTTGGGGATTGTGTCACAATTTAGAGTGATCCTTGGGGATTGTGTCAGTATTTAGAGTGATCCTTGGGGATTGTGTCACTATTTAGAGTTATCCTTGGGGATTGTGTCACTATTTAGAGTTATCCTTGGGGATTGAGTCACGATTTAGAGTGATCCATTGCGATTGTGTCACTATTGAGAGTGATCTTTGGGGATTGTGTCACTATTGAGAGTGATCCTTGGGGATTGTGTCACTATTTAGAGTGATCCTTGGGGATTGTGTCACTATTTAGAGCGATGCTTGGGGATTGTGTCAGTATTTACAGTGATCCTTGGGAATTGTGTCACTATTTTGAGCGATCCTTGGGGATTGTGTCACTATTTACAGTGAAACTTGGGAATTGTGTCACTATTTACAGTGATCCTTGGGGATTGTGTCTATATTTTCAGTAATCCTAGGGGATCATGTCAGTATTCAGATTCATCCCTGGGGATTGTGTCACTATTTAGAGTGATCCTTGTGTATTTTGTCACTGTATAGAGAGATCCGTGAGGTATGTGTCAATTTCTAGAGTGATCCTTGGGGATTGTGTCTCTATTTAGAGTGATCCTTGGGGATTGCGTCACTATTTAGAGTGGTCTTTGGGGATTGCGTCACTATTTAGAATGATCCTTGGGGATTGTGACACTATTTAGAGTGATCTTGGGGATTGTGACACTATTTAGAGTGATCCTTGGGGATTGTGTCACTATTTAGAGTGATCCTTGGGGATTGTGTCAGTATTTAGAGTGATCCTTGGGGATTGTGTCACTATTTAGAGTGATCCTTGGGGATTGTGTCAGTATTTAGACTGATCTTTGGGGATTGCGTCACTATTTAGAATGATCCTTGGGGATTGTGACACTATTTAGAGTGATCCTTGGGGATTCTGTCACGATTGAGAGTGATCCTTGGGGATTGTGTCACTATTTAGAGTTATCCTTGGGGATTGTGTCACTATTTAGAGTTATCCTTGGGGATTGAGTCACGATTTAGAGTGATCCATTGCGATTGTGTCACTATTGAGAGTGATCTTTGGGGATTGTGTCACTATTGAGAGTGATCCTTGGGGATTGTGTCACTATTTAGAGTGAAACTTGGGAATTGTGTCACTATTTATAGTGATCCGTGGGGATTGTGTCTATATTTTCAGTAATCCTAGGGGATCATGTCAGTATTCAGATTCATCCCTGGGGATTGTGTCACTATTTAGAGTGATCCTTGTGTATTTTGTCACTGTATAGAGAGATTCGTGAGGTATGTGTCAATTTCTAGAATGATCCTTGGGGATTGTGTCTCTACTTAGAGTGATCCTTGGGGATTGCGTCACTATTTAGAGTGGTCTTTGGGGATTGCGTCACTATTTAGAATGATCCTTGGGGATTGTGACACTATTTAGAGTGATCTTGGGGATTGTGACACTATTTAGAGTGATCCTTGGGGATTGTGTCACTATTTAGAGTGATCCTTGGGGATTGTGTCAGTATTTAGAGTGATCCTTGGGGATTGTGTCAGTATTTAGAGTGATCCTTGGGGATTGTGTCACTATTTAGAGTGATCCTTGGGGATTGTGTCAGTATTTAGACTGATCTTTGGGGATTGCGTCACTATTTAGAATGATCCTTGGGGATTGTGACACTATTTAGAGTGATCCTTGGGGATTCTGTCACGATTGAGAGTGATCCTTGGGGATTGTGTCACTATTTAGAGTTATCCTTGGGGATTGTGTCACTATTTAGAGTTATCCTTGGGGATTGAGTCACGATTTAGAGTGATCCATTGCGATTGTGTCACTATTGAGAGTGATCTTTGGGGATTGTGTCACTATTGAGAGTGATCCTTGGGGATTGTGTCACTATTTAGAGTGAAACTTGGGAATTGTGTCACTATTTATAGTGATCCGTGGGGATTGTGTCTATATTTTCAGTAATCCTAGGGGATCATGTCAGTATTCAGATTCATCCCTGGGGATTGTGTCACTATTTAGAGTGATCCTTGTGTATTTTGTCACTGTATAGAGAGATTCGTGAGGTATGTGTCAATTTCTAGAATGATCCTTGGGGATTGTGTCTCTACTTAGAGTGATCCTTGGGGATTGCGTCACTATTTAGAGTGGTCTT